>NC_056748.1:715651437-715808937 GCF_019279795.1 Protopterus annectens
TGGTGTTTACCGGTACTGTACAATTTCTTCTATCTCTTCTAGGCAAAGACAGTTTTAATTCCTGCTGAAGTTTTATACCCATTCATTTTTTATTAGGAGTGTATATTTTTAACAGCATGTTAGGCTGTCCTCTTCAATACTATTTGGAGTATATTCAGAACTATGGGATATCAATAATGTATCAAGCTACTTTTGTCCTCTCCCATTCTTTATTAGGAGTATATTTAGGACTGCGTGATCTCAGCACTGTGTCTAACTACAGCTGCACCCTATATGTTTTTACTTGAGGCATATTTAGGACACAGTGTATCCAACTCTGCTTCCTCTCCTCACAATGTCCACAGTGCCTTGAAATGGGGGAAGTCTTGACCTATTGTATCATCATGTGTGACATCAGGAACTAATACCACAGCCTGTAATGCTTTACCAATCAGACTCTAGATTTCTTATAGGGTACGTTTTCCTATCTTCATGAGCCCATATTACTTGTATCCTTTTGTTATTATATGTTTTATTGTTTGCATACATACATTTTGTTAAGAAGTGTTCAATACTCCCAAAATATAATAATCCCTTTAGTTCTTCCCATCTACCATTACTGTACACGTAGATAAATTAGTAGTGGCATAGAGACAGTATGCTATTTCCACTGTTTTGGCAGTTAATTTATCACAAGCCATCAGTTTAGTTTCATTAGCATAATGCTTAAAATCCTATGCATTGCTAAAAGCTTGGTTAAAAATGACGTTTTAATTAAAAACTGCATTACTATTTTTACCTCCTCTTCTGACATCTAAAACATTATTTCAGTTGTTAACAGTTTCCGGGTGTTAACAGACTTCTGCACTTTTCTATTTAGAGATTTAGGTTGCTTAGTAAAAAAGTCTTGCATTAATTAGGAATGTTTCATTTAAGACACCCAATGTATCAGGCCTCAGAACCACCCTGAAAAACCTAGCCCTTTTAATTTCCCAATAGTTAAAATATCTACCATGCTGTTTTTACTGTATACTTTATATTCTGGCCATAACTTTAAAACAGTTTCTGGATCAAACGTGTGCTTTTACCATTTTACTGGAGTTAAATGATTTGTTTTGAAATGGTATGGTTTGTGTTTCAAGGGATATATCATCCATAGCTAGCACCTCTGTCTCTACTTTGTGATAGTCTAAACTAATAACCTCTTTCTCCAGGTCATGGCATGGTCAGCAGTAACAGTTATGGAATAAACATAAAGAAAATGGTTGGGGGTTGGCATAATGGCTAAGGTGTTTACCTCATAGACACAAAGTGCAAAGCCTGTATTTCAAATAGGATAATTGGCTAGGCTTAAAAAGGTTCATAAAGGCAGTTTGCCTACCACTAACCTATGAACTATGAACTATAAAGGAAAATCTTTTTCACCAGGTTTCATACTGGAAAGCTGTAATAATTCCTTCAGTTTGTGCCTTCTGACAAAAACAGTCAATAGTCTAGGCATTCAGGTAAAAAGACTGTAGATAGTGCATTCTTATATATTTAAATTCACAGTCTTTTGGCTCACAAAATAAGGTCTTTATCACATTGTTTAAGTCACTGGCAAATAAGTCTGTCGGGTAATAACTTGATGGTTATTTAAATGTCCCTGGCTCACCAATCCTTGGTTTAAAATATGGTTCTGGATCTCAACCACCAGGACTTCTACTGACAGTTCCAAACTCTTAGCAAAGACTCCCCATATTGGAGTCCACCAATCTGGCTTCAGCACTTCTCACTTCACAGAAAAACCTTCAAGATTCTTCTAGACTCTCAAACACTGATTTCTGCCATGTTTACAGTAAGCAAGCATTATAAAGTCCCTACTTCCACCTGCCTCTGATTATCTGAAATATGATATCTCTCTTAAGAGGACCAATCTCAAATCCCTGCTTTTATATGTTTCAGATTATTAAACTGCTCTTTGTCTCAGATAATCCACAACATTTAAGTAGTGTGATATGCCTGACAGCCTTGCCCTTGCCTGCCTGTACTATCTTCCAGGCATTTCCCAGTGGAGCCATCACACAATGAAGCCACTGACACTGAGCCTACAGAAAGGTCTCTGAGCCTTAAGCAGACCATCTGCATTATGTTGTTGAACACCAGGATGGTGCTGAATCCAGAAGCAGAATGACTCTAGCTCTAGAACTCAAAAGCAAAGTTTGAAATTATCCACCTTCTGTTGGTGACACCACTGAAGGAGGCAAACTTCCTGCTGAGCAGATTGTACTGCAGGAATGCCAAGGCCCACTCTTTTGCTAGGCATTCTTTCAGTAGTGGAGTCTCTTAGTTTTACTAATTCTCCTGCTTAAATACCAGACTAAACACGCTTCATTATTAATATTCTGGGTGAACTTCCCCCCTAACGCAATCCCCAGTGCATCCGAGTATAACATGAAGGACTTGTAACAGTCAGGGGATACTAGGAAAGGTGTAACACAAAGGCTTTGCTTAAATCTTTTAAAAGCCGCATGAGCCTGTAATTTTTGCATGGCCATTTATGGCATTCAGCCATTGCTCGTGTCTGTTAGAGGACAGGTTATAGAAGGGAAATTCAGAATAAATTTTCTATAATACCAACAACACCTAGGAAAAGCCATACTTAGTTTTTTTTTTTTTTTTTAAGATACTGGCTACATTTATACAGCTTCTGTGTTATCTCTTTGGAGTTTTATCAGCTCCATCCCACCCCATCATATCAGCTAATTCCCCAACTTCAGTCATGATAATCTTACATTTCAGATCACTGGAAACAGACATAGCCTCCCTCAAGGATCTAATTGTGCCAAGACTTTCGGAGATGAGAGTCACAGTTGTCGAAGTATAAATAATTATATTGTCTAAATAAGCCTATGAATATGCTTTGTTGGGACTCAATACTCTATTAACCTTTGGAATGTAACTGTCTTCTATGGACACCAAAGGGAAGAAAGTACATAGGAAGAGACCATCTGCCATAGAGAAGGCAGTTTGTTCCTTAGCTTCTTTAGTAAGGAACATTTGCAGATACACTTTTTTCAGGTCCATGATAGTGAAACAATAAGTGAGAAGGTCACTGAAAAAACAATCAGTAAAAACAAAATGAAAACTCCAGCAAAGCTAGAACTTCCACTGAGTGACCTCCCAAACCTCTTGCATCAGAGGCACATGGGATATATGCAAATGACCCTTATGAACATCAGGTGTTTCAGCTAATTGACGATTCTGAATGCCCATGACTTGTTTCATCATTTTAATGGACAATTTCAGGCCAATAAAGCCAAACTCCAGAAACTGTGAATAAGCATTTTTCGGCCTTGTTATGACCTCGTCAGCACAGCACAAGCAGAGTGTTTGACTAAGCACAAGAAACACAGGGCTGTTACACCCAGTTGATGTCCATTATCATTAGGGTCACTGCAAAAATATCCTAAATAACAAACTAAAACAATAAGTGAGAAGGTCACTGAAAAACCAATCAGTAAAAACAAAATGAAAACTCCAGCAAAGCTAGAACTTCCACTGCGTGACCTCCCAAACCACTTGTATCACAGGCACATGGGATTTATACAATGGATGTATGTATGTATGTTAGTGCCAGCTCTGTGGCTGGACCTGTACTAGGTCCCTTAAACTTACCCTCTTCGCACACTTTCTCCATAGTTCATTAAAGAGGGAAAGTCCTTCCCTATGATCACATTATGGGTGGGATACAGCACCACAGTCACCAGATATTGTATCTTCCCAAACCTAAATTTGCATATGATTGGAAATTACAAGCTGTCATTGAATTCCGCACCAATACAAACATTCTCTAGGAAGGGGTAACAGACAAACAACTGGTGTCAGAAACATGCACTAAAAGTAACTGCCAAGAAACACATAATAGTATCCTTTGAGGACTCATCCATCCCTGATAATTATCATATTGACAACACACCCCTAACAGTTGTTCCAGCAGTCAAGGACTTGGAGACACACACAGACAGTAGTCTAGCCTTTGACCATTATTTGTCTATAGTAATGAGGGAATCATTCTATGTTGTGCAACTTATAAACAAAGGTATGGCATCTGGGTCCAAGGAAGTCATTATTTTACTGTATTCAGCATTCATCAGACCTATCATTGTGTACAATGCCCCCTTTGGTATGTACCTAACCAGGTATATCCAACAATTGGAACATCATCCATAGAAGTTCTTCACTAAGAGAATACAGGGCAAAAGTAACATGTCCTATGCAGACCATCTCAGGGTCCTGTCCTTGTAGTGTGTCTACTACAGGCTTTTGATGGGAGATCTATGCCTGGCATATGAGGCGTTGTCAGACCCCACTTTGATGGACCTCCTGCATATCCACAAAACAAACAGCACCAGAATTACCTGTTCTAAAGATTTAAACCTTGCCTGTGATATAAATAGGACCTGCTGAAGAGACAGGTATGTATGCAAGAGACTATCAGTTCTCTGGAACAGGCTCCCCATCCATATGAAGCAGAGTTCCTCCCTAACCCAATTCAAGTGTAATTTGAACAACTGAATGGGGGACAGGAAATACATCCCTGGTTTGGCACCAGTGTACCTGATGGACTCAGGTAGCCTGTAAATGGTTCATCCCCCAGACCCCTGCTTGTAAATGTTTCACCTCCCAAGCCACTGCCTACACTTGTCAAGAGTATAAAAACTTGTCAGATATTTGGGATGCAGGGCTAGGCTTAAAAAGGCCCTAGTGGTCATTAGCCTAGTAAACATATATGAACCTAGGAACCTAGGAACCTAGGAATTGGGTCGGTATCTCTACCTGGGTGAGCAGATAGCATCTTCTTTCCTCATTTGAGCACACCACCTCTACAAACCTCAGACAGGGGCTTTTATCTTGCAAATGTACTTGTTTTTCACTTTGGATATTTTCTTACTGATATCTATGTGACTCTGGTGTTCTTGGCCTTTTTTCTTACAAAGGTATTGGGCTTTCACTAAGGTAATCATTCTAGATGAATCTATCAGACCATTGAATTCTTACTCATCAGTTCATTAGTTTTGCAGTGTCACAATAACAGAATGTATTCTTGATGAGCCTAGTGGTTGCTCTGTCACATTTCATGGCCTCAACACCCCATGCATCCTTAGTAGATTGAATATGGTTTCTAATTTTCTTTCCTAACAATATGTTGCCATGTACCCCTGCTTTCTACACTTAAAACATAGGATAGTAGACACGGCCACTTTTAGTTTAGTCAAGGTTTTGTCAGTTACCTTATCAGATGACATTAAATACACTCTTATAACACTGCACTAGTTCTAACAATGCATTAAAACTGTCTTTGATTTGTGGGTCTGCTTGATATATCACCCCTCCCCCATTTAACAGGAACTGTTAAAAGCTTTCATAAATCTCTATAATTCAAAACCTCTAATATTTTCCTTACTATTAATCCTCTTAGGATCTAACCAAAATTGTATGTGTTTCACTCAAACAATTGTGCTGTTACAATTTTAGATCTGTAAAAGGACCATTCATGAAACCTGTGGGCTTAGGTCTCTGAAATGAGCCCAGTCTGGTCAGTAAAATTTTCCTGACTTGATGAAAGTCACTGTAATTTGCAGAGACAATATCCATAAATGCACAGAGGGGTTCCCCATGAAATAGACTACTAAAATGCTTGGAAGATGTAATGGTCCCATCCCTATCAGCTGGCATGCCTTTCAAAGTCACAAGATATGCCTCAAGATCATCATCAGAACTGAGAGGCTTCAAGGTGGGTACAGACCTTGGCTATACAGTTAACTTAGCTACTGCTACCATTCCCTCAGCAGCTGCTCCTTGTGGTCATCCTTTGGCTCTATGACCCTTCATATAGGACAGCAACTCTCCAGCAAAATAACTGCCCTCTTTTATATGTATAGTTAACACCCACTTCTTTGGTAGTGACAGGTGGAATCAGCACTTCATTTATTAGATGAAGTATGTCTTCTGCACGTACCACTTGTAGCAGGTAGAGGCAAAAGACACTATAGTTTTCTTTACGAAAGTGTGTTTATTTCAAAAATGTAAAAACATACAGGGTTTGACAAAACTGGACCTGAAAATACAGTGTCAGGAGGAAAATCAAAATACTTCCTACAATACAACTTGCATTATGCAGCAAGACGTTTGGTGTCATCAGCTGCTTTTGTAGCACTGGGTTAAAACAATGCTGAGGACTTTACAGACCATTACGACCAGTCGTTAAGTAACAGTTCTTAAAGAAGACAAACTAAAGCAGTTAATTAAAAGTCTTTCCCTGTTCTCAGGTCCCCTCGCTGTTCTATATTTCAATTCAAAGTCATTTGGCACACAAAGTAAAGTCTTTAACATATTACTAAAGTCTCGGGAAGATATGTAAAACTTCTCTGGCAAATAAAAGACTCTTAATTAATACCTTGGTGGTTATGTAAACCAATGCCTCTGACTCACCAGTCTTTAGTGGAAAATATTTATGTATTTATTTTACATTTGTTTACTGGGGGTGTCCAACTGGGCCAGTGGCATTTTTTCAGGGGAGGCCCAGGGAGAAAAGCTCCATTACAAAAACACATTACTAAACAATACAAGAAACTGATAACATTCAAGAATACATAACTTTGGTAAATATAGGTAGCAAATAGTTTATACATAAACAATAAAAATTGAGAGACTAATATAATGTGGGAAAAAAGAAAGATAACTAATAAACTAGCATGAAATAGCTTGTGCTAGCATAGAGAAATCACTGATCAGTAGATCAATATCATGGTTTTGGTGGTAAATATTTATGAGATACGTGTATGGTATAGGAACAAGAATATGCCTGATTGTTGCTATGCTAATTTTAGTTGTTCTAAACAGTGATAGCTAAGGTAATGTTGAGGTGAAGTACAAGAAGGAGGGGAATACGATGAAACTGCAGGAAGCTTGAAATAGGTATATAAAAACAGAAGCAGTGAGCTTGAGATAGGTAGAGAGAAATTGGAATTCCATGAGAGAAGGGATAGTTTTGATTTTAAAATTTAGTAAGGGAAGAGAGATTTTGGTTAAGAACAAGGAAAGACAGAATGATCAGCTTGGACTAGTGCAGGAGCAAAGCTAGTTTTTGGTTAGGTGTTTGTTAAGGAATAGTTTAAATATGGATGTGTTGCTAGAATTTAGTATAGTCTGAGGCATGGAATTCCAGGACTAAGATATTTGGTGGAAGAATAGAGAGTTACCGAAACAATTATTAGATTTAGTTACTTTGAGTAGCAATTTGTTAGAGGATCTTAATGGCCTGTTATTTGACTAGGACTGCACTAAGTTCTTGAGTGCTGGACAATTGTCTGGATGGTGGAAGACGGGATGAATGAAAGTTAGTTGGTTGAGGGATAGGAAATGGGTAGTTCAATCCAATTTAGTTTATGAAGTGCTGTGCAGTGATGTGATCGGTAAGGGAGATTTGTAGCAAATCTTGCGATTTTGTTATAGCAGGACTCCAGTTTGTTTAAATCTGATTTTCTGACATTAGTGAATATTGGTGAGGCATATAGAAGTGTAGAGAGTAGATGAGTCCTAGTTATGGAATGTCTAGTGGTCTTGGTTAGGTATGGCTTCACTCTGTATAGTGAGCCTAACTTAATGCAGATTTTTTTGATAGTTAGAGCAAGGTGTTTGTCAAATTTTAGGTTGTTGTCAGTTGTGACTCCAAGAAGTATGGTGTGCTGGACAGGTTCAATTTTAGTTTTATTGGCTGAGTGGATGGCGAAGGGGAGAGAGTTATCAAGAACTTTGCTATTAGTGAAAAGCATAAGTTTTATTTTATTTGGATTGAGAATGAGATGAGATTCTGAAAGTTATTTTTCAATGTCTTGGAAAGATTGTTGGGTTGTTGAGGTAGGGAGGGCGATGAACATATGAGGGAGAAGTCATCTGAGTATTGAATGATGGCTGCATGCTGGGTGGCTGTGCTGACCCTGTTGGTGAATATGGTGAAGAGCAATGGACTGAGAACTGAGCCTTGGGGTACTCTTACTGAGACCAGTAATAGGGTGGAGAGTTCATTTTGCCACCTAATTGCCTGCTGGCAGTCAGTTAAGTAGCTGAGAAACCAGAAGAGGGCTGGCTGGGTTATGCTAATGGAATATAGCTCATTTAGTAGCTTTTGGTGGGATACTCTATCAAACTCTTTAGACATATCAAGAAAGATACACGAGACAGACTAGTTGCCATTTCTAAGCTGGTTGACTGAGTTTGTAAAACTAACAAGGACAGTGGTTGTACTGTGTTAAGGTCTGAAGCCATGTTGAGATGCAGATAGGACCTTATTGCTTAGTAGATAGTTGATGAGTTGTATGTGTATGCATTTTGCAAGAATCTTGGCTATGGGAGGGAGGAGATCAATTGGCCTGTGGTTTTAGAACTCAGTAGATGAGCTGCCTTTGTGAAGAGGGATGATATAAGACACATTACAGAGTTTGGGACCTGGAGGTCTGTACATACTTTCACCAAGCATTACAATTTGCCAATTTTCTCTAAATCCAGAGCTGGTTTTGCCACTGCAGTCTTGCAGGGCCTTATAGCTGGTCCTAATGCTATCTGAATTCCTCCTCACATCCTTAGCTTTGGGAATCTACCTAAATGTGATGACCGCAACAGTGAAACACGAAGAACATAGTACAGTTGTGTACACTTACCATAAATGTAGATGTTCAAGTGTATTCACTGTTGCAGTCCTGGTTACCCTCCCTCCAGTCCCCTGTAATTTTTTGGCTATACCTCCATTCTCCTTTACTATTCTTAAAAGCTTTTTGGTGTATTTGCTTTTATTTGGAGGTATAACCTTGCATATATATTTAATTGCTTCCCATTAGAGGGGCACCTGACATCTAGGGCAAGAAAAACTGATGTAATGGCATCGGCTGCATGCTTTATACCCCTGACTACCTGACATCATGGAAAATGAGGCAACAACCGATGCAGGACCCAAGACTTTGATAATCAGGCCGACTGAGGGCTACTGCAAGTAGATAACCCAAATGTGATGACTGCAACAGTGAATACACTCGAACATCTACATTTATGGCAAATGTACAGAACTGTACTTTTTTTATTCAGGCATGTCCAAGGGTCAGCTCCCAGTGTTCTCTCCTGTCTATCTAATGAATCTGGGCATCTTGGGGCAATGTAGCAATTGCCTCATGTACACAGACAACCCTCCCCTCCTACCACCCAACACCACAACCTGTGAGAGATACACTTATCTAGTCAAACTGAAGGCAAAGCTCTCTCCAACCAAGACTGAACTTGACAGTCAAGAGGAGAAGGTAAACACCTGCACCACACCATACTCATCACATAGTCCCACTAAACCTACACCACCAAAATCCACACATAGAAACACAAAAACATTCACAGAGGCTCTCAATAATAATCTGCTCAAGCAACAGAGACCTCCAAAGCAGAAATGCAAGCTACCTCCACCCCCCAAAACAACCCAAATAATACATAGCCCACAGACTCAGTGTGCCAAAAAACCACAGCCCAGAAGGCAAAACAACGTATCCAACACACTAGTTATAGGTGATTCTATAGTCAGTCACACTGATGTCCCACTCACCAGGCTAAACAAGGAGAAGGTTACTGTCAGCTGCCTGTCGGGTGCCAGGATCCGCCACATAACGCATGTACTCAGGTCACTCCACAACAAGTACAAATATGACTCTGTCATTGTCCATGTTTGTGTGAACGACCAGAGCCATACCTCCCTGGACTACATGAAAAGAGTCATGGAAGAGCTCTCCGATCTTGTAGCCCAGGCAGGTATGACACTAGCCCTGAGTAGCATCCTGGCATCGCCCAGAATGATACCGCAGTACAAGGACAAAATGATTGACTTAAACAATTGGCTAAGCTTCTGGTCTCATTCTAAGGGGATCCAGTATCTGTCTACCTGGGACAACATGGTCAATAGACCAAGATGCTTTGGCAGAGATGGCCTGCACCTGTCGCCCCTGGGATTCTGGATACTGGCTAAGGGTCTTGCCGCCCCACAGTGCTTTTTTTAGGCAAGGTTCAAATGACAAATTCACCACCGTAACAGGAACAGGCAAGCAAAAACTGAGGGCAATGCAACTCAATGCTAGAAGTCTAAATTTCAAAATGCACTCACTCGAGGCACTCCTTAAAATGGAGAACATCGGTATTTGTGGAGTGACTGAGACCTGGTTCAAGGCTTTTCGGCCAAATAACCTAGACCAGAACACCAAAGGCGGAGGTGTGTCCATATTCATTAAGGATATCCACACCTCCAGGCTAGTTGAGCAGCATAATGCATCCGAGGTTATCCAATTGCAACTAACTCTGGGAAAAACTGCAATCCAAACTGTAGCTTGCTACAGATCCCCCACCATGCCCCAGGATTCCCACTCCTCTTTTCTTGATATACTGGAAAATATTAGGGTTCAACCAAACACCCTAATAATGGGCGATTTCAACTACCCCACCATTAACTGGGAAAACTACTCGTATACCATCTCCTTCACTCAATGCTTTCTGGAATTCATAAATTCCAATGCCCTGGATCAACATATCCACACCCCCACCAGGGGCAATAGTATCCTAGACCTAGTCATTACCAACATGAGTGACCAGTGTTCCACACCTGAAGTCAACTCCTCGTTGGTCAGATCCAACCATAAGCTAATCACCCTAGATATCCACATCCTGCCCCCACCCACCATTAAGGAAACCATGGTAAAAAATTTCTCCAAAGCCAACTTCATGCTTCTTAAGACAGAAGTGGCGAGCTTCATAACATCCATGCAGATGGGCAATACAGTTACGACTGCTGAATCCTACACAAATGCACTCTATAAGCACTTAGATGAGTGCATGGATCATGCTATCCCAAACAGAACCAAGACGCTATCCTCCAAAAAAAGGAAGCCAGTCTTGTGGTCCCATGCCATAAACAAACTCTACAACAGAAGGAAGAAACTGTTGCAAAAAGAGAGTAAAATCCTATGAGTGGAGGAGCTCCCTGGTTAGCTTCAGTAAGAAGCTGAGATCCCTTATAAGATCCTCCAAGTTAACTAGGAAAACAAAATTGCTACTGATTCTAAGGGCAACCACAAAGCATTCTATAGCTATATCAAGAATCTCAATGGCAACACAAAGATCTGATCTGAGTTACAGCACAACAGCACGAAAATTACAGAACCAACTGATATTGCCAACATCCTAGCAGATAGGTTCAGTGCTAACTTTACCCTCTCACCCCCTAAAGGGCCCATATCTATACAGGAAGCATGCAGAGTCCCTGTAATCACATCTATGCAGGTAAAAGCTGCACTCTCTAAAACCAAAAACACAGCATCCATGGGACCAGACAACATCCCAGGCTGCGTTTTACACGAACTTCAGAACGAACTGGCTTCCCACCTAAGCACCATGTTCAATCATAATCTCACGTCTGGCTTTGTGCCCACTGAATGGTGCACAGCAAAAGTTATCCCACTCCACAAAGGGGGAGCCACCACTGATCCTGGGAACTATTGCCCTATTAGCCTGACGAGCCTGGTCTGCAAGGCCATGGAATGTATCATCATGGAACTCATAAACAAAGACATTGGTAACCTCCAAACTCTGCACCCCCCCCCCCCCGTTCAGGTTTGTGAAAGTCAGATCATGCCTTCTGAACCTGATCAACTTCTTTGAGGCAGTCACCAAAGCCATAAACAAGGGTAAGGTGGTTCACACAGCCTATCTTGACCTCGCAAAAGTTTCAACAACATCCTCCATTCCGGAATTATAGCTAAACTCACTAAACTAGGTATAATTTCCTACATCACAAGATGGGTTGCCAACTGGCTCACTGACAGAACCCACAATGTAAAAGTTGCAGACTCCAAATTTGACTTCAAACCAGTGACAAGTGGAGTACCACAGGGATCAGTCCTGGGACCTGTTCTGTTTGGTATCTACTTCTCTGAAGTACAGGCTAACACAGAAGGCCTCTGGCTAATGAAGTTTGCAGATGACTGCAACTAGGAGCCATAGTCCAGTCCCCAAATGATGTGGACATCCTACAGAAGGGCCTCACTGAAACAGATTCCTGGTGTCAGAGGCATGGCCTCAAGCTCACTGCCAAAAAGTGCATTGTCAGCCCCTTTGGTAAAAACTCTCTACCCATGAACTACCACATAAATGGCAGTCTACTTAATGCTGAATGTGTGATAAGAGACCTTGGGACCCAGGTGAACAGTAGTCTCTCCTTTGATAATCACATTGCCTCAGTAGTCAGGAAATCCTTCTATGTGGAGCATCTCATCATAAAAGGGTTCTCATCCAGAAAAAAAGAGGTCATTGTTCCTGTTGGAAAAATATGTATTAGTAATATGCTTAGTGCATTTGAGGTTTAAAAAGGGTTAACACATTTATTCTATTTCACACTGCATAAATC
The DNA here is from genome assembly GCF_019279795.1 of Protopterus annectens. Classification (NCBI taxonomy): domain Eukaryota; kingdom Metazoa; phylum Chordata; order Ceratodontiformes; family Protopteridae; genus Protopterus; species Protopterus annectens. The sequence goes on from NC_056748.1 coordinate 715,663,886, forward strand.
TGCACAAACTGCAGAAGCATTCCAATTCTGTTATGTTATGAAATATGTGCAGTTATGATCTCTGCTTATGCTTTGGAAATTTACAGGGAAGCATTCAATTTCTGCTAGTGTCAGGGAAATAATAATAGATGTTTCACTTCTACTGATGTCATGAGATTTAAACAAAGAGTTATTAATTTTCTGCTTATGTAATACACAGCTGCAGAAGCTATTGATAATGAAGACAAAGGCTATTTGAAAATATGAACTGCAATCAGCATTTACTTGTACCTAAGCTAGAAAAGTACCTTGAAATGTACCATATGTATTAGGGCTGCACAATTGAAGCTTGTAGTGGGTTAAAAAATACAGCCCCCAAGGTCAGGTTGTTTTTCTCAAATGTTTTTCATAAATCAAGTCATGTCAGCAGGAAATCCAAGTAACATTTTCTATGTAACACATCGTGAGTTTTAAATCTGAACATGTCAGCAGGAAATCTGTACATTTCCTGTAGAACAATACATAAAGCTGTGTCTAACTACGTCAACCATAGAAAGTAACATTTTATAGAACAGTATAAGAGAAGCATACTGCCTGCTAGTAATTAGGCAAAATCCTGTATTTGCATGTTTTTGTCTCCTTGCTGCAAGTAATAAAAGGTGCCATACCTGAACCTTATGTGAATTGGTCTTTGAAGTTTTTTCCTTTGACAGATTGGTCATTCGGACCGGAACCCTCACTTCGCCTCGGATCAGACGGGCCGGGTGGTTGAAACCGTACGGGGAAGAAACCAAAACTTGTTAAACAACTCAAAATCGATTCCAAAGGTCAGGTAAAAAAGCAACGCCAATTAGGAATTCCTCAGGCACACAGGTGGATTGAGGAAGTAAACTGTAGGGAACAAAAGAACAACAATTCAAAAACAATGTTTTTAGATAAGGAGAACAATAACTTAGTAAAAGTGTCGGCCCCTCCGCCTCCCTTACCAGAGTATGAAGCAAGTGAACAGGTTAGTCCACCCCCACGATATCCTGTTGTCACTGAAAACAGAGACATTACAAAAGCAAAACCCTTTATTAGAGATCCCATCAGGACCAGGTCTCGAACAGGGGCAGGTAACTCAAATGAAGGCATTGAGTTATATCAAATGGTGAAAAATTCACGATCTATGAGTGAAGAAGAAATATCTACACTTATAGAAGTACCTAATCCTCAGGCAGGATAAGACGGTCAGGGCCCAACTATTCTAGTGTATAAACCCTGGACTCCGAAAGATATCCGGAAAGCCACTGAGGGAATTCCCCATCCAAAAGTTGATTTTAGAAAGTTCTCAGAAGATTTACAAGGAATGAGGCTAAGTTATAATTTAAATGGAGAAGAGGTAGAAAATGTAGTTAGACAAATTGTGGGGCAAGATTGGCACATGATTAGTGGCAACTGGAATCCCTGTGACGCTGCACACAGACACCTCCCACATAGCAGCGCAGAACTAGACAACAGAGTAAAAGGTCTTACAGACCGCATCTCTGAGAAATGGAAGCCTAGGGCAGACTGGACTTGCATTAATCAATGCATCCAACAAGAAGGTGAAACTGTTGACCAATATTATGCCAGATTATTAGAATGTTTTAATAACCACTGTGGAATGCAGGTTCCTGAAGATCAGACACAAGATTCCCCATATGAACAACAGTTAAAGAATGCATTTTTAAAAGGCAGTATTGCACCCATAAGCAGTTTTATTACAAACACATGGTAGACCATCGTACAAGCAGGTTACAGTCATTACTTGAATATGCTAGGCATGCCGAAAGACATTTTAATAGCAAAAAGAAAAAGAAAGCTCAAGTATTTTCTGTAGAAGATGGAGCAGATGTTTATGTAGTACAGTCCGGGAAAAAGGGCAAGAAAAATGCACAGGGAAACAAACAATCTGATCAGTGATCGGAGGACTTTGAAGGGTGAAAGAAAAGGGGAGAATGTTTTAAATGCAGTAAAAAGGGACACTTGGCAAGGGATTGCAAAAAAAACAAGAAGGCAACCACGGAAGATAAGAAGGGTGAGGAGTGACTATATGGTAGTCAGGAATCACTAGAAGGGGATAGCGGAGAAAGGACAAATGAGAATGTGATAGAGGGAGTAGAGGATGTGACAGAAGAGATAGAGGAAGTGCAGGAAGTTACTGACAGTGAAGAAAATGAGATATTAGACTTGGCTTTATTGAGCTTGGAGCTCTATTTAGCGGACACAAAACCAGAAGTTACACTCTTGGTAGAAGGGAGGGAAGTCAAATTCTTGTGTGACTCAGGGGCATCACGAACCCTGATACATCCCTCCAAACTGCCAGAAAACTCAGAGTCACCTGATTACATACTAGTAAAAGCAGCTAATGGACAGCTGTACTGGGAGCCCCTCTCCTGTAACATTGCAATAACTGATCCTGTTTCAGGATTGACTAAGAAAAGCAAAATTGTTGTTTCTGCAAAATGCCCAGTGAACCTCTTGGACAGAGACCTTATGCAGCTATTCAGTATAGCAGTAGTCCCAACCATGCAGGGTATGGAAGCACAGCGACAAATTGATACATTTACAGTGCAATCAGAAGGTGAAATGTTTTATTGGTACAGCCAGGACTTGGTTACGACTGGTACAGGTACTGTGACCGAAGAATTAATGAATGCAGCCATCAGCAAGTTCCTCTCTCTTGACATTGATAAGCAACACTTGTTGCACTGTACCCTGTATTATTGTAACACGCCAGGACCTGATAAGGAATATGAGCAAGAATTGTTTAAAAATCATGCAAACATATTGATATTACGTAATCTGTACTGGGACGCATAAGGGAACAGTGTAGCCAGCTGTTCATTGCCCCAGAAGTTCTTTGCACTCTATAAATCTAATCGATTACCACATGTTAGCTTAACTAAGGACAAAAACATAGAATGGGCAGACCTAGGAGAAAAAGTCACGAGATGGGAAAAACAGACAGAATTAGAACAGAAGCAGAATTGGATAACTCAGACCCACCCAGCCGTACACTTGCAGTCTAGCAAGGACAGCTGATTAGCACTCCTATTAAAGGAGGAAGAGAATGCCTTACAGAATATACCAGAAACTCTCTGGTCAACAGGAAAATCAGATGTAGGACTTATTCGTACAGTGAGATCAGTTACTATCATGCCAAAGTCAACATTTAGACCACAGAAAAGACAGTATCCCTTAAGAAAAGATGCAGAGGCAGGAATCAAACCTATTATAGCAGCTTTACTTAAGGAAGGGGTGCTGGTGGAATCTCCCGACTCACCGTGTAACACACCCTTATTTCCTGTTAAGAAAGCAAATGGAGAATGGCGTATGGTCCAAGATTTACAAGCTGTAAATGTCGCGGTAATACCAAGGACACCTACAGTGCCAGACCCACACACCCTGTTGAATGATTTAAGACCTCAGCAGAAATATTTTTCTGTGGTAGATATCAGCAATGCGTTCTTTTCTATGCCGATACACCCTGACAGCCAGTATTGGTTTGCATTCACATTTCAGGGGAAAAGGTATACATATACGTGACTACCACAGGGATATTGTGAAAGTCCAACAATATTCTCACAAGAAATGGCAAGCAACTTGGCAGGATTTACCCCACCAAGAGGCAGTCAGATTTTACTTTATGTTGATGACATCCTGCTGGCGGCCCCCAACCAGCAAGATTGCAAAGAAGATATCATAGCGCTATTACAATTTTTAGCCACTGAAGGACATAAGGTAAACAAAAATAAACTGCAGCTTTGGAAAAAACAAGCCAAATACCTAGGATATGTAATATCCAAAGAGGGTAGAACGTTAGATGAGGACAGAAAAGTAGCAATTTTGCAAGCACCAAAACCCACTACCAAGAAGGAAATGATGTCCTTCCTGGGTACAACTAATTTTTGCCAGAGCTGGATTCCAAACTATGCCTTGGAATCTGCACCTCTGACTGACCTGATATATAAAAAGCCTATGGCAGCACAGGATTCATTACAATGGACACCAGAGGCAGAATCTGCTTTCTGCAAACTGAAACAGTTAATAGCGTCCTCATTGGTTCTGGGATTACCAAACTACCATAAACATTTTTTCCAAACTGTAGATTGTAAGCAAGGTTATATGACATCAGTGTTAACACAACAGCATGGGGACAAGCAATGCCTCATTGCTTATTATTCTTCACAACTAGACCCAGTGGCACGGTCTTTACCTCACTGTATACAAGCAGTAGTTGCAGCTGCAATGGCAGTACAGGCTTCGGCCTCAGTAGTTTTTATTCCACCCTCTCACTTTGAGAGTGCCTCATGCAGTCATGATTATTTTACTGCAAGAGAAGGTAGCATATCTTTCCCCTGCTAGGCACCTTTCCTGTATGACTATATTGTTGAGCCAACCTCACATGACAAATGAACGATGCAGGACTCTAAACCCTTCTACCTTGCTCCCAACCCCTGCAGATGGCACACCACACTGCTGCCTGCAGGTGATTGAGCAAAAGACACTACCTAGAAAAGATCTCACGGATGTCCCTTTGGATGATGCCGAGGTGACATACTACGTGGATGGTTCGTGCAAAAGGGGTCCTGCAGGACAGAACCTAGTTGGATATGCAGTAGTTTCTGATACTGAGATTATAGAAGCAAAACCTTTACCACACAACTTATCTGCACAGGCAGCAGAATTGATTGCCTTGACATGGGCATGTACCTTAGCAAAGGGTAAATGTGTAAACATTTTTACTGTCAGTCAGTACGCTTTTTCTACTGTACATGTTTTTGCTAACAGTGGAAAAACCAAGGAATGATAACATCTACTGGCAAACCTATCAATCATGCACAGTTTATTTTAGATCTTTTAGAATCTATTCAGTTACATCAGAAAGTAGCTATTTGTAAATGCACAGCTCATACCAAGCAACAAGATAGGATTTCAAAAGGTAATGCGAGAGCTGATACAGCTGCAAAACAAGCAGCTTCAGAAGTATTTCTTTTAAATGAGGAACTACAACCCTCTGAGATTTTAGACTTAGAAATGTTAAAGACAATGCAGACACTCACTACGCAAGCTGAAAAACAAAGATGGGTAAAACGAGGAGCAATTCTAGAAAAGGGGCTGTACGTCTCTAAAGAAGGGAAACCAATACTACCATCTAATTTGTTTAGATATGCAGCTTTGTTGAGCCATGGGCAATGCCATGTCTCAACAGGGTGATGGTACAGCTGGTGAACCGAGTGTTCACAACATATGGATTTACAAACTACTCTAAAAAATTTTGTTTGATGTGCTAAATTTGTAACAAACATCATGCACAAGGGGCGTTAAAGCCCAAGCAAGGGAGTTTTCCTACACCACCATATCCATTTCATACTATCTGTATGGATTTCATAGAATTGAACAAATGTGAAAATAAGAAGTATTGTCTTGTCATTGTAGATATGTTTTCCAGATGGGTGGAAGCCTTTCCAACCAAAAATCCAGACGCAGCCACAGTAGCGAAAGTCCTTGTCAAAGAAATCATTCCTAGATTTGGCATTCCGGAAAGGATCTACAGTGACAACGGTACACACTTTGTAAACCAAACCATACAACAGTTAAGTAAGCATTTTGGTATTTCTTTAAAAAATCATTGTGCATACCATTCACAATCTGCAGGGCTAGTTGAGAGGCATAATGGAATTTTAAAGAATAAATTAAGAAAATTAATAGCAGAAACAGAAAAGAATTGGGTGTACTGTCTGCCCCTGGCACTGTTGAGCATGAGAACTGTTCCGACTGCAAAAGGATTGACTCCTTTTGAAAAGCTATTTGGAAGGGCTTATTATATACCCTAGTGGAAACCTCTCATGCCCGCAGACCAGGAAGCTGACTATACACTAGCTGAATATATGAGAAATCTGTTGAATTCTAAACATCTGTTGCAGTCAAATTCCGTTTCAGATAAAAAACAAACCGAACCATCGGAAGTGGCAGTGATCCCTGGGGATTGGATCTGGGTGAAAACTATTAAAAAGAGAAATTGGACGTCACCAAGGTGGGAAGGTCCATACCAGGTGCTTCTTTCGGCACCCACTGCAGTCAAAACTGCAGAGTGAGCCTCGTGGATCCACCTGATGCACTGCAAACTAGTTAAGAACTTTGAACTGGACAAGAATCTTACCTCTCCATCGGGGTCCTCAGCACAAAGTCTGGCTACAAAGGGTGGTCAGATCAATAGGACTGATCTGTCTCAACCCCAGTGAAGAAACCATCAGTGCTGAAGGTCCTATTAGGGCAGAGAGTAAGATCACATGTTAAAAGTAAAAATGATAGAATCCAGAGAAATCCAAATAAAAATTACTCGAAAGAGTTGGAGAAAATAGGAATGCAAAACAACCATTTCCTCAGAAGTATTGCATAATCATCCTGTTAACTGTACTAGTGACAATAATCTTTTTGTTGTGGCCATTCCTTTTCCCAGCCACACAAACTGAACTGAATAAACGTGAAAATTTGCACATAGACTGGCACCCAAACTTCAATACTTACCAGGCAATCAAATATGTGTATGCTGAGACCTTCAATGTTTCAAATTGCTGGATTTGCACAGCTTTGCCAACAGCATACGGGGGGGGTTATTGTTAACTTCAGTCCCCCTAGGAGTCAACGAGACCTGGGAAAACTTGATTCATGATACATCAACTATTACATCACAAGATAAAATAGTATTGCACTTGTCTGTTCAACAAAAGGGAACTGTGTGTTTTTACAAAAATTATACAGTTCGGGTGGGTTGGAGCAATTGCAATGTGACTGTTCCTTATAGATGCTACACTAAAGCTAACAACACAGGTTCTTATTGTAATACTAACTATGATTCATTTTTTTAAATTAATGCACAAAACAATTGAGGAAGTAAAACATGATTCTGTTATCTACAAACAACTGTCTATAATTGACAGAAAAATGTTTCACACAGGACAAGTGTATATTCATAGTAAAGTTACTACTAAAGTAGAAGACTGTTATTTTGTATGTGATAGAAAAGCATACAAGTGGTTACCTGAGAATTGGTCCGGCAGTTGTTTTTTGGGCTACCTGGTTCCGGCCATACGACACACAGCAGTTTTACCTCAAGGAAAAATTTGAAATGTTCAAGAAACCATCAAGAAGCCTGTCAAATCAGTGGGACACATCAATGCTCGCTGGAAAAATCATCATGCTGTGGGTGATAGACTGACACACATGGACTTGAGTGATACTGTTATATCGTGGGTGGGCATATTACCAGCATATGAAGCAGTAAAATCAATCTGGGAGCTGAGAAAACTGTCTAAACCTCTCTAAGTAATGAGCAATGCAACCTTTTCCACTCTAGAATTGGTGACTCATGAACTGAATGCCATGAGAACTGTAGTGCTTCAAAACCGCATGGCTCTTGACTTCACCCTAGCGGTGAGAGGGGGTATTTGTGCTTTAATCCAGGAGGAGTGCTATTCGTATATTCCTGACCACAAACAAGAGATAGACAATCACCTTGAGGTAATTCAGCAGGTGTCGGCTATGACCAAACCAGGGCCAAATCCATTGATGGACTTTTTCCAGAGATTGTTTGGGGGTTGGGGCAGTATCCTAATGAACATCTTGATTGCCATCTGTGTAGGAATGATCCTACTGGAGGTATGTGTTTGCTGCTGCATCCCCTGCATGAAAAGACTGACCAAAGACTTTATAGACATGTCAGTTTCAGAAATCTTATATCAAGGTGTTAAATTTGAAGAACTGTTGAAAAATTGAAAATGCTTTCATAAATTTAAACTGAATGACTCTCTTAACTGCAAATCCTGAGTAGGAAGAGGTTAGGGGAAGAAAAACTATTTATGCTTATTTTGAAAGTAGAATAAAGTATTAAAAGGGGGGAAATGTTAGAAAAATATGTATTAGTAATATGCTTAGTGCATTCGAGGTTTAAAAAGGGTTAACACATTTATTCTATTTCACGCTGCATAAATCTGCAAGAACTGCAGAAGCATTCCAATTCTGTTATGTTATGAAATATGTGCAGTTATGATCTCTGCTTATGCTTTGGAAATTTACAGGGAAGCATTCAATTTCTGCTAGTGTCAGGGAAATAATAATAGATGTTTCACCTCTACTAATGTCATGAGATTTAAACAAAGAGTTATTGATTTTCTGCTTATGTAATGCACAGCTGCAGAAGCTATTGATAATAAAGACAAAGGCTGTTTGAAAATATGGACTGCAATCAGCATTTACTTGTACCTAAGCTAGAAAAGTACCTTGAAATGTAACATATGTATTAGAGCTGCACAACTGAAGCTTGTAGTGGGCTAAAAAATACAGCCCCCAAGGTCAGGTTGTTTTTCTCAAATGTTTTTCATAAATCAAGTCATGTCAGCAGGAAATCCAATTAACATTTTCTGTGTAACACATAGTGAATTAGGTTCATAGGTTCATAGGTTTATACTAGGCTATCTGCCCTAAGGCATTTATAAGCCTAGCCCAAAGTTTTGTGGCTTACGCCACCCCTTATATGAAAAAATACTGTGCCCATTAGTTTGTTGTGCCTCTGTCCAGCAGTGACACAGAGATGATTCCCGGGGTAAACCTACGATCTCCCATCCACAGGTCAAGATTTCTCTTGAACAGAGCCAGCGAGGTGCTCTGCCTAACATGGACATTTTATTCCACAGCATAGGGAGTCTCTGAGTGATAAATCTATCCCTCCAGCACGTCCTATTTATATCCATGCTAAGGTTTAAGTCACTTGCTCTAGTGGTTTTGGTGGATTTGGATTTTTGAGGTGGAGCATGTCCATTAATTCCGGGTTGGACATGGCCTTGTATGTCAGGCACATGTCACCTCTGAGCAGACGGTAACTGAATAGAGCTGGAGTTTCTTCAATCTGGCAGCATATGACAGATTTTGGAGTCCCTTTATCCTTTTGGTGAGGAACTTTGGGGTCTCTCCAATTGCTGCAGATGTCGGGTGAGATACATCCCGAATGGGGCATTGTACTCGATCATTGGTCTGATAAGTGAAGAGTACAGAACAATGACCTCACTAGATCTGTTCATGATCAGGTGGGCAATGTAGATGGTCTTTCTAACCACTTTGAAAGGCCACTGTCAATCTGGGTCCCCAGGTCCCTGATAACCTCTTCTGTGCTTAGTGGATTGCCACCTATATGGTAGCTTGGGGTTACCTTGTTTTTCCGAAGGGTATGACTATACATTTTAACTTCAGGCCATGGCTCTGGCACCAGCTATCTGTTTCTGTGAGTCCCTTCTGAAGGATATCCGTGTCCGATGCACTTTCCACTATGGTGCCCAGTTTGCAGTCGCCTGCAAACTTTGTCAGCCAAAGTCCTCCCATGCTGGCCTGTACTTCTGTAGATAGATGCACAAGGGGGCCAAGGGACCGAGCCCTGTGGGACACCACTCAGACCGGCTTGGAGTCTGACATAGCACCAGCAACTCTAACCCTGTGGGTTCTGTCCTTAAGCCAGTTTGCAACCCATCTTGTGACATATGGGTTTACATTTAAGGCTGTAGTTTTCTACAATACCGCAAGGTCAAGGTAGGCTGTATGGACTGCCTTTCCTTCATCAATGGCCTTGGTGACTGTTTTGAAGAAGTCGACCAAGTTCAAAAGGCATGATCTGCCCTTGGACGGCCAAACTGGGTCGGGTCCAATGTCTGCAAGTCCCCTATATCTTTGTTTATGAGCTCCATTATGATCCTCTCCATAGCTTTGCAGACTAGACTTGTTGCTTATGGGGGGTAATTACCACCAGGGTAGAGGCACCGCTTTTGTGGAGTGGGACCATCCTGTGGTAAGGCTGAGATTAAACAGCTGCCTCATTTAGCTGTAGTAGCACACAGCCGGGGACACCATCCGTCCCATTGATGCTGTGTTTTTTTTAGAGAGAGCAGCTTATTTGAGATGTCTGGGAGGCTACACTCCGCTGGGATAGTTATCTCCTTTAGTTTGCACTGAACCTGTCTGCCAGTATGTTGGCAATGTCTGTGGGTTCAGTGATTTTTGTATCATTTTGGACTAATTCTGAGCATATCTGGGAGTTTCCACCCAGGTTCCTAACATAGCTGAAAAGGCCTTATGATTGTCCTTTTTTTACTAATAATGATCAGGGTGACTTCCCTTTTATGGATTTTGTTCTATCATGTAATAGCTTTCTCCTCTTATTGTAAGGTTTGTTAATGGCTGGGGTCCACCAGACTGGACGCTTGCCCTTTGTGGAAAGAGTCTTGGTTTTATTTGGGATTGCCTGATCCATGCAGTCCTGGAGGTGTTCATAGAAGGCATTTGTGGTTTCCACTGGCTCAGGGGCCTTGAAGGATACCACACCAGTCTTGAGTAGTGTGAAGTTTGCTTTAGAGAAGTTCTTCACTGTGGTCTTTTTTGTTTGGGGTGGGATGTGGATTTCCAGTGAGATTAGTTTATGATCAGATCTCACCAATGAGCATTTTGTCCCCATGTTTGTGATAATGAGATCTAGTAGACTTTCTGGTCTCATGAGAACAGTGACTAGCTGTTCCATAGCATTTGAATTTATGAACTCCAGGAACCGTTGGGCTAGAAAGTTAGGGCTTGAGTAATGTTCCCAGTCTATATTCGGTAGTTGAAGTCACCCAATATGATGGTGTTTGAGATACATTTATACCCTCCAGTGTCGTCAGGAAGGCTGTGTGGGGTTCCTGAGTTTGAGAGGGTGGCCTGTAGCATGCTACAATTTGTAGAGCAGTTTTGCTGCACCTGGATGGTTTCCCAAGCAATGCGTTGCCACCAACCTGGAGGTGTGGGTATCCTTTATGAATATGGATACACCCTCCTTTTGTGGTGTGGTCTGGTTGGGGCGGAGCATGATATGAGGTAAAACCTAATAGTGCCAGGGTGCTCTCAGGAGCCTTGAACCAGGTTTCAGTTACAGCACAGACATCGATGTTCTCCATACTGAGAAGGGCCTCATGCGTGCATTTTGAGATTTAGACTTCTGGCATTGAGCAGCATTACCCCATTTTGTTTTCTAGGGTGGTAGGTTTAGAATTTGAGCCTTGCCTAAAAAGGCACTATGGGGTGGCAAGAGCCTTAGCCAATATCTGTGACAGGTGCAAGCCGTCCCTTCTTGATGGCGTGGTTTGTCAAGCATGTCATCCCAGGCAGACATACACTGGATCCTTTGAATGACACCAGACATTAAGCCAATTGTTAAAGCTGATCATCTTGTCTCTATATTGTGCCATCATTCTTGGTGAAGGAAGGATACTGCTCAGGGTCAGGGTCATACCTGCCTGGGCTACATAATCAGAGATCTCCTCTATGTCTCTTTTCATGTAGTCCAGGGAGGTGCATCAGCATGGACAATGACTGTGTCATATTTGTACTTGCGTGTTATGAGGCAGCTTACTGTGACCCTCTCCTTGTTCAGCCTGGTGAGTGGGATGTCAGTGTGTCTGACTATGGAGTCACCTACGACAAGTATGTTTGGTGTTGTATTTGGCCTTAAGGGCTGTGACTGCTTTGCACACTGCTTTTGTGGTTTATGTGTTGCTTGTGGGGTGTCTTGAGGTAGCAGTTGTTTGGGTGTCTGCTTTGGAGGCCTCTGCTGTTTAGGTAAATTTTCAGAGCCTCGTTTATGTGTTTGATTCAGTGGTGTGGTAGCATTATGTGAGGCTGGTTTTGTGGTGTGTGTAGTTGCCTTCTCCTCCTGTCTGGTCTTGCCAGTCCTAAGTTGAGAGAGCTCAGCCTCCAGTGACGAGGTTTAAATCTGAACATGTCAGCAGGAAATCTGAGTAACATTTGCTGTAGAACAATACATAAAGCTGTGTATAACTACGTCAACCATAGAAAGTAACATTTTATAGAACAGTATAAGAGAAGCATACTGCCTCCTAGTAATTAGGCAAAATTCTGTATTTGCATGTTTTTGTCTCCTTGCTGCAAGTAATACAAGGTGCCATACCTGAACCTTACGTGAATTGGTCTTTGAAGTTTTTTCCTTTGACAGTTCCCCTCTACTCGGCACTTATTAGACCCATTATAGAGTACAACGCCCCTTTTGGAATGTACCTCATAAGACAGGTGGAAGGACCACAAAAGTACCTCACAAAGAGGATTACTGGCCTCAAACAGATGCCCTACACTGACCGTCTCAAAAAAACTCCAGCTTTAGTCTGTAGAATATTGCCTACTACGAGGTGATCTCTGCCTAACATATAAAGCTATGTTAAACCCAGAGCTGTTGGACATGCTACACCTAATGAAATCCCAATCCCGCCAAGCTACATGCTCTAGGGAACTAAACCTTGTCACCACAATAAACAGGACATGCTGGAGGGATAGATTCCTGTCCCAGAGACTTCCTATACTCTGGAACAAGCTACCAATCTATGTCAAGCAAAGTTCCTTATTAGCACTCTTCAAAAAAAATCTTGATGAGTGGATGGGAAATAGGAAATACACCCTAGGATCACTTCTTGTCTCTGCTCGACAGGGGCACAGGAAAGTAACTTTCTTGGGTGGTGTAAGCCAAGGAACCTTGTTGGCTAGGCTTACTTAGGCCCTTGGGCCAATAGCCTAGTACCTACGAATGAACCTATGAACCTATGTGCTAGTCTTCAACTTTGTCTCCTTCTAATGATAATTCTAACTGTGCCACTTTGAAGGTCAAAAGTGGAATGCATCTGAGTCTTCCCAGGTGTTTTTGGAATACATTGATGTGCCACAGCAGGATACATGTCCCTTAGTGCCTGCATATGTCCAGCTTGTGGTTTGCACTTCCAGGAATCTCTGTATTTGTCTAGATATCCTTTCATTATTTTCACAGTAGTTTCTGGGCCCTGGGGATTAAATGACCTTCTCCTTTATATATAAAGTCCAAGAGTACACTGACCATACTGCAGCCAAAAAGTCTGACACTTGGGGCATTTGTCCGGCCAATACCTGTTACAGCCTCTGCTATTTTGCCAAAGTGCATCTGATGCAGTGGCAGAGAACACACCACCCTGTTCCCCCACCAGGTGAACTACTTCCACGACTGCACCTTCATTGAAGAGGAGAAGATAACTATCATCAGATGAAGCAACTTTATGTTGTGAAAGTGCTCACCATTTTCTGTTTTCTGTTTTGTCTATCAATAAACGTTCTCAGTGTGCTAGCTCGGTGCATTTTCTTTCATTTTACTGTCCAGAAAGGTCTGGCCAAATATAAGGGCCCTGTCTAAGCAACCTTGTAAGTCATGGGTAAGAGGCCCCCATCATAGTAAGTTGTGATGTTATCCTTCAAAAATATTTGAGCTAAAAACTGGCAAAAAACTGTCAAGTGGCTTGAGTATGGGTGTGTGCTTTAGTGGACAGACATTTAAAGTTGAGTCACTTGTGTGACAGCTCCCTTCTCTGGGCCAGCAATCAAGGAGACTCCATCCTCACCACTGACTCCAGTGAAAGACAGTTACTAAGAGCAAAGATGGATTCACACAGTATTTTCAGATGCAGCTCCCTGCACCAAGCATAGTTTCCCTTAAGAGCACACAGGGAACATGCTCCAGACCAGGGGCTGGACTCTTTCTCTCTCCAGGCCCACACAAAACTCCACACTGACCACTTTAGAGCTCTGTGTCCCTCTTCCCAGTGGCTGACACACACACTTGGATATTTGAGTTTCGCACACACATACACACCTGGAAAAAGCTGGCACAGATTTACTAGCTATGCCCATTTCTGCCCAGACCCTGAGGTAATAATGCTGTTACCAGTCAGCTACCCTAAGGCTGTTACAAAGGGTACCCAATTGTACTGTGTAACATTAATACTGCTACAAATGGTAGGGTGTGACCAAAGCTGCAAGGCTGCTGTTTATCCAACAAGAAAACGCTGCAGGATAGAGCTGGGAAAATACGTTGCTCGTCGGAATCAGTAACAGGAATACTTGTAATAATCAGAGGAAATCTTCTCGTAGGAACAATTTATTGAATAAAATCCAAATGCGATAAAAACCATATACAATGAAAAGAAAACTAGAAAACTTTTCACTTATACAAACTGAGTTAAGCGCTTTCGACTGGATCCAACAGCCAGTCTTCCTCAGAACTAAAAAACACTTAGAAAGTAAGAGCTTATATGCTATTAAAATCAGCGGTTGAAAAAACTATAATTTGAATGGATTTCAACCTTATTTAAAGAAACAGTTGCTTATTACTGTTAGAAATCAAAGCGGTTGTTGTCCCAAAGAAATTCCGCTAATGTCTTGCGGACATATAGGCCAACATTTCAATTCAGATGGCAACCGATCTATCCACCAAATATATCTGTACCTGCATGTTAACCCTACATACAGTAGCCACTACTATGAGACTATCAACATGTCAAATACATATAATAAATAGATAGATGTTGTGGGAAATATCTAGATGTTGTGGGAAATATCGATTGCCCTCCGTACTTCTGCCAACAAAAATAAACACAAATAATAAAATGTATACTATAATATTAAAATAATACTACTAATAATGCTAATGCTGAAAAAACTATGTAAGCATATTGCTAAAACGCAATGGACTGGTCAGTATATGTATATGTGGGAATGTTAATACTAGCTAGTATATTAATTATTAATTTGAAAAAAACCTAAAAACACTAAGTGATCAAAAACTATATACCATTATTAATAATTTCCTATACTTATTCAATATATGAACTAGACTATACACCAAAATAAACGGAAGTAAATGAAAATGAACAGAAATAAACTGAAAAAAACTATATAATATAATGTTCAAAAAATCTATTGCATATTAATACATGAAAAACTGTATAAATTATAGTGGTTGTATTAATTAATAAGTTATTATACTATATTAAGTAATATAAATAATTACATTGATAATACTTATTCATATCTCTTTGCAAAAATATACTTGCATAATAATTAACATAGTGTTATATAGTAGCATCAATGTTCAATCACAACCATGTGACCTGTAAAATCTCTATATTCTATAAATTAATGTACTATCCAGCTACTAATTCCCCTTTAGTTTGTAACACTGTATATAGCATCTAATCTTATAGTATATATTTATTTATTAATAAGAAAGGGCTTTAAACTGATAAAATCATTCAGACCAGGACTTCTTGTTGCATCAGTCTTAATTTGCCATACACTTTCTTTCAGGGCCAGTAAATTTTTCCAATTACCTTCCATGTTTTCTATTCGATCAATAATGGCAAAAATAAAACTGTGTCCTACACCTTTATCTAAGATGTGTCTATAAAGAGCATTTTTGGTGTCCTTATTTTATACATATGTTCAGATATTCTCTTCTTTATAGTCCTTTCTGTCTTTCCTATATAAAACATATCGCATGTTTTGCACTTAGCAATATATACCACTTGTTTGCTGTTACAATTGCCATTCAAACATCTAATAACTGTGTGGTTGATGTTGTCCAAAATAATTTTGTCTACTTCATTGATATAACAGCAGTATCGACATGTTCCACATTTTCTACTTCCTCCCCTTTGTTTAGTAGCTTTAACATTATTTCTATCTATGTGTTCCAGCATACGTTTAATGTTGGGTGCCACTTTGTAGACAATTTTTGGTGCTGTACCTATCTTACCATCTAAGTTGTTAGAGGTAATGACATCCCAATGTCTATGGAGTATAGTTTTCACATAATGTACATAGGGCGTGTAGGTGAGTACACATACTCTATTTGACTTCTGATCGAAATTACTAATGTTGTCGCTTTTTCCAAGCCCTTGAGTACCTAATAAAGGTTTGTACTTATTATCCCATTGAGATATAACATATTGTGCAAGGCGTTTGACCATAATTTTGGGATAATCTCTCTCTCCAAACATTTTACATAGGGTTTTCATGTCCTCCTTCACGATGTCTAATCTGGAGGACATTCTCGCTAATACATTGTCCTTTGACAATATTTTTAAATGTATAGGGAGGGTGGTTGCTACTGAAGGAAATATAGTCATTAGAATAGGAAGGTTTTCTATAGATCCTGGATGCAAACCCTGTTTCTGTGTGCCAAACATAGGTATCTAGATAGGCTATACCTTTGCAGTCATAGTTGTACGTGAATTTTAAGAATTCAGTGGTACTATTAAGAAAATTAATAAACTCACTTATTTCTCTTTCTGGGCCCTTCCATAACACAAACAAGTCATCCAGGTATCTAACGTATAACTCGATCTGGTTATAATATTTGCTTTTAAATAAATGTTCAGTTTCCCATTCGAGCATGACTAATTTCAAAAATGGGGCACATGAGGCCCCCATTGCCACTCCTGATTGCTGTCTAAAATATTCACCCTCAAATGTTATATAATTATGGTCAAGAACCAAGGACATAAGTTCTGTGACTACACATGTCTTATCCCAACTAAAGCCCGAATATTTCCTAAGGCTGTTGGTGAAGTATTCCAGTCCTGTACTTTTAGGGATGCATGTGAATAAGTCTATCACATCTATAGTGATAAAGATGTAATCCTTACTCCATTTATCTGCACTAAGAGAGCTCAAAAAGCTCCAAGAATCCTTCATAATGTGCGGTACGTTGTTGTAAATATGTTTGGTCCAAGTATCAATAAGGACGCCAATGTTGTAAGTTTTTGATCTAGAGCCTGACACAATAGGTCTATAAGGTGGATCTATAACTGATTTATGAATTTTCGGTATTCCAATAATCTTTGCAAGTACTGGATAATCAGTTCTAATAAATGCATATATATCATTACTAATCCTGCTGTCAATCATATATTCTTCAATAATGAGGTCTATTCTTCTATAGCCAATATTTACTTCATTTAATGAAATCGCCTCATAATTGCCCGATTCATATAGCCAGTTGTGCATTTTAGACTTATAGTCAGTAGTGTAACAAACCACTATGTCTCCACCTTTATCGGGCTTCATAATGCGTATATCTTTATTCCCTATGAGTTGTTCCAAACAATTCCTTTCTTTAACAGATAAGTTATCTTGTACTATATTTTCACTTAATGGTCCTTTCCTTATATCATTTTTAAGCCAATAAACATCCTTGCTAACCATTTGTTCGTAGCAATTAATATGAGGATGTTGGGGCGGGATGAAGGTGCTTTTCTTTCTTAACCGGTTATTTGTAACTGCAGGAGTGTCAAGCACTTCATCATTGAAATGTAAGGCCAGATTGAGCCTTCTGCAGTACAATTTAATTTCTTTTATGGTGTCTGTTACATTAAAACCAGTAGTGGGTATAAATTTCATTCCTTTACTCATCAGGCTAATAAACTCATTCTCCATAGGAAAATCGGTGTAATTGTACACTCTAAATCCATTATGTGTAGTCATAATCTGGTCAGTGTTGTCAGTGTAGGTGTCTATGTCTTGTCCCTTGTCTTGTAGTTCTCCATCTGCAAGGCCTTTCTTTTCAATAATATCATTGCTACTCAGTGCACTCTTACTCAAATCCTTAGAATTATTCACCTGCCTAGTTACAATCTTCCCTGTGTTTTCTACTATGTTCTCAATTATCTCCATCTGTTGTGGTTGTTCCTTTGCTTGGGGCTGGAAAAATCTGTTTCCCGAAAATTTTCTTCGAATCTAGCACTTCTAGGTCTATCATTCAAACTAAATGTGCGATCCCTTGTCCGTTCCCTGGTTTCAGACTTCCTATCCATGGGCCATATATATGCATGGTCATATTCATAGGCATCTAGGACCCTCTGTATTTTCTTAGTTTTTCTTTCATAAATGCCCTTTACTTTCTCTTGTACATCACTAAACTGTTTGTAGTACAAATCTTTCCATTTAGTGAAATCAGGGTGTTGGATAATAATGTTATTCATATCCTCAAGCTCCTTTGTTAAAACACCCATTTTTTCATCATGATATTTGATTAATACATTTATATATGCATAGCCAAAATTGTCAAACAGTTGAGTGAACTCTTTTCAATTCTTTGCTATAATTTAGCCCCAAGGGTAGTTTAAAAAATCTAATACCTTTGGGAACCATCTTCAATTCTAAACATCTAGACAAGTAAGCAATGTCAAGTTTAGTATTTTTATATGATAATAGCTTCTTTCCAAAATTATAAATCATATCCCTCACTGTACTCTGTCTATAATTGGATACAGAAACATTATCATTTAATCCCCCATTGATATTTTGAAAGAATTCATAATCGTCACATAAAAATTTCTCCATTAAGCAGTCAGTAGCATCATGGTTAAAACTATTTATACTTGTTTTATTTCTTTGCTTAGCAGATCTGTCCGCTTTGTCAGCCTCAGTTCTTAGCCGTGGGCTAGACATGTGGGGTAAAAGAGTAACAGTACCTTTACGTTGCTCATAGCATTGTCGTTTAGTTGATGCAGTCTTAACCCTAGCTCCCAACTTGTCCCGGGGGTTGTTCTGAAGGCTAAAATCAAACATTTGTTCATTTCCGACTGTATCGTGAATATGACCATGCATATATATGGCCCATGGATAGGAAGTCTGAAACCAGGGAACGGACAAGGGATCGCACATTTAGTTTGAATGATAGACCTAGAAGTGCTAGATTCGAAGAAAATTTTCGGGGAAACAGATTTTTTCCAGCCCCCAAGCAAAGGAACAACCACAACAGATGGAGATAATTGAGAACATAGTAGAAAACACAGGGAAGATTGTAACTAGGCAGGTGAATAATTCTAAGGATTTGAGTAAGAGTGCACTGAGTAGCAATGATATTATTGAAAAGAAAGGCCTTGCAGATGGAGAACTACAAGACAAGGGACAAGACATAGACACCTACACTGACAACACTGACCAGATTATGACTACACATAATGGATTTAGAGTAATTACAACACCGATTTTCCTATAGAGAATGAGTTTATTAGCCTGATGAGTAAAGGAATGAAATTTATACCCACTACTGGTTTTAATGTAACAGACACCATAAAAGAAATTAAATTGTACTGCAGAAAATCTGGCCTTACATTTCAATGATGAAGTGCTTGACACTCCTGCAGTTACAAATAACCGTTAAGAAAGAAAAGCACCTTCATCGCCTAACATCCTCATATTAATTGCTACGAACAAATGGTTAGCAAGGATGTTTATTGGCTTAAAAATGATATAAGGAAAGGACCATTAAGTGAAAATATAGTACAAGATAACTTATCTGTTAAAGAAAGGAATTGTTTGGAACAACTCATGGGGAATAAAGATATACGCATTATGAAGCCCGATAAAGGTGGAGGCATAGTGGTTTGTTACACTACTGACTATAAGTCTAAAATGCACAACTGGCTATATGAATCGTTTCATTAAATGAAGTAAATATTGGCTATAGAAGAATAGACCTCATTATTGAAGAATATATGATTGACAGCAGGATTAGTAATGATATATATGCATTTATTAGAACTGATTATCCAGTACTTGCAAAGATTATTGGAATACCGAAAATTCATAAATCAGTTATAGATCCACCTTATAGACCTATTGTGTCAGGCTCTAGATCAAAACTTACAACATTGGCGTCCTTATTGATACTTGGACCAAACATATTTACAACAACGTACCGCACATTATGAAGGATTCTTGGAGCTTTTTGAGCTCTCTTAGTGCAGATAAATGTTACATCTTTATCACTATAGATGTGATAGACTTATTCACATGCATCCCTAAAAGTACAGGACTGGAATACTTCACCAACAGCCTTAGGAAATATTCGGCTTTAGTTGGGATAAGACATGTGTAGTCACAGAACTTATGTCCTTGGTTCTTGACCATAATTATATAACATTTGAGGGTGAATATTTTAGACAGCAATGAGGAGTGGCAATGGGGGGCCTCATGCCCCCATTTTTTGCTAATTTAGTCATGCTCGAATGGGAAACTGAACATTTATTTAAAAGCAAATATTATAACCAGATCGAGTTATAATGCTAGATACCTGGATGACTTGTTTGTGTTATGGAAGGGCCCAGAAAGAGAAATAAGTGAGTTTATTAATTTTCTTAATAGTACCACTGAATTCTTAAAATTCACTATGACTGCAAAGGTATAGCCTATCTAGATACCTATGTTTGGCACACAGAAACAGGGTTTGCATCCAGGATCTATAGAAAACCTTCCTATTCTAATGACTATATTTCCTTCAGTAGCAACCACCCTCCTATACATTTAAAAATATTGTCAAAGGACAATGTATTAGGAAGTAGAATGTCCTCCAGATTAGACATCGTGAAGGAGGACATGAAAACCCTATGTAAAATGTTTGGAGAGAGATTATCCCAAAATTATGGTCAAACGCCTTGCACAATATGTTATATCTCAATGGGACAATAAGTACAAACCTTTATTAGGTACTCAAGGGCTTGGAAAGCGACAACATTAGTAATTTCGATCAGAAGTCAAATAGAGTATGTGTACTCACCTACACTCTATGTACATTATGAAAACTATACTCCATAGACATTGGGATGTCACCTCTAACAACTTAGATGGTAAGATAGGTACAGCACCAAAAATTGTCTACAAAGTGGCACCCAACATTAAACGTATGCTGGAACACATAGATAGAAATAATGTTAAAGCTACTAAACAAAGGAGGAAGTAGAAAATGTGGAACATGTCGATACTGCTGTTATATCAATGAAGTAGACAAAATTATTTTGGACAACATCAACCACACAGTTATTAGATGTTTGAATGGCAATTGTAACAGCAAACAAGTGGTATATATTGCTAAGTGCAAAACATGCGATATGTTTTATATAGGAAAGACAGAAAGGACTATAAAGAAGAGAATATACGAACATATGTATAAAATACGTAGAAAGGACACCAAAAATGCTCTTTATAGACACATCTTAGATAAAGGTGTAGGACACAGTTTTATTTTTGCCATTATTGATCGAATAGAAAACATGGAAGGTAATTGGAAAAATTTACTGGCTCTGAAAGAAAGTGTATGGCAAATTAAGACTGATGCAACAAGAAGTCCTGGTCTGAATGATTTTATCAGTTTAAAGCCCTTTCTTATTAATAAATAAATATATACTATAAGATTAGATGCTATATACAGTGTTACAAACTAAAGGGGAATTAGTAGCTGGATAGTACATTAATTTATAGAATATAGAGATTTTACAGGTCACATGGTTGTGATTGAACATTGATGCTACTATATAACACTATGTTAATTATTATGCAAGTATATTTTTGCAAAGAGATATGAATAAGTATTATCAATGTAATTATTTATATTACTTAATATAGTATAATAACTTATTAATTAATACAACCACTATAATTTATACAGTTTTTCATGTATTAATATGCAATAGATTTTTTGAACATTATATTATATAGTTTTTTTCAGTTTATTTCTGTTCATTTTCATTTACTTCCGTTTATTTTGGTGTATAGTCTAGTTCATATATTGAATAAGTATAGGAAATTATTAATAATGGTATATAGTTTTTGATCACTTAGTGTTTTTAGGTTTTTTTCAAATTAATAATAACATTCTCACATATACATATACTGACAGTCCCATTGCGTTTTAGCAATATGTTTATATAGTTTTTCAGCATTAGCATTATTAGTAGTATTATTTTAATATTATAGTATACATTTTATTATTTGTGTTTATTTTTGTTGGCAGAAGCAATGGAGGCAATCGATATTTCCCACAACATCTAGATATTTCCCACAACATCTATCTATTTATTATATGTATTTGACATGTTGATAGTCTCATAGTAGTGGCTACTGTATGTAGGGTTAACATGCAGGTACAGATATATTTGGTGGATAGAATTTCTTTGGGACAACAAAGCAACTGTTTCTTTAAATAAGGTTGAAAGCTCTTACTTTCTAAGTGTTTTTAGTTCTGAGGAAGACTGGCTGTTGGATCCAGTCAACTCAGTTTGTATAAGTGAAAAGTTTTCTAGTTTTCTTTTCATTGTATATGGTTTTATTTTATTCAATAAATTGTTCGAAGATTTCCTCTGATTATTACAAGTATTCCTGTTACTGATTCCGACGAGCAACGTATTTTCCCAGCTCTATCCTGCAGCGTTTTCTTGTTGGATAAACAGCAGTTTGGATTTGTGTAAAGCTGCAAGGCTTTCAGGACTGGCCACAGTGTCAGTAAAACAAACATAAGTACTCTCAAGATGTTAAAGGTATTCTGTAAAGGACCAGCCACAATGAAGGATATTAAAATATTTAATGATAAATAATAAAATAGAAACCAGGAAAACTGAATACAATGAATAACAGAATTTCAACCACAGAGATATAAAAAATAATAGTTGGATAGTTTCTCTCAAATGCAGAAAACAATACTAAACTATTCTCACTAAATGTCCCTGACTAACTAAAGAATTACTGATGTTCTTCGTGTTTCACTGTTGCAGTCATCACACTTGGGTTATCTGCCTGCAGGTAGCCCTCAGTCGGCCCGAATACTAGAGACTTAGTATTTCTGCATTGGTTGCTGTCACTCCAGGACTGACATCAGGTCATCAGGGGTATAAAAACAGGCAGCCGATGCTATTGTATCAGTCTTTCTCACCGAGGAGCCCGAAGCAGAAGCAGTTTGCACGAGTGCTGGTCAGCCGCTACCTGAGTTTTCATTTATGAACTGAATCATCCTAAAGTCTTCTAAAGCTAAGTACCCAACTGGGGATCCTTTTTTCTTGCTCTAACTGATGCCAGAATAGGTTAAAAATTGTCTCGCCTGTGGAAAGCAAATACCACACCGAGATTTCCATTCTTACTGCATCACCTGTTTAGGCCCAGACCACTACGTACCTCACTGTCAGTTTTGTGCTTTGTTCAACGCCCAAACTATTCATTATCGGGCCCTTATTGTCGCTAAATACTTTCGCTCTTGATCTCCATGTTCCAAAATGGCTTCAGTAAGCCATCCGACTACCAGTCTTCCAAAAAAACATAAGGATAAAGACAGAGACAGACCGCACAGGTCCAAAACTGCCACCGACACTTCCGTTAAGCTAGTCTCCAGTTCGCCAGTACTCAGTGAGGGGCATTCACAGCCCCTGATGTCCACTTTGATAGATTCGCAGGCTGCTACTGAGACCCGTTCGGAGTCCGGTATGCTGCAAGACTCTTCTTTGACTATAGAACCTGTGCTCTAATTCATTAGGAATAGATAGGAGGTCCTGCTGTTGTTTTTTACTAAAGAGTTGATAAAGTGCGAATTAAATTGTGAGACAATGCTATCTGTGGCGTTTGTTATGGTTGGGGCTGGGGTTGTGATCTGTCCAGGGTTTAGTAGTTGTTTGATGGCTCCTCAAATTTCTGGAGATTGTTTTGGTATTTTTGTTCCATTGTTGTATAGTATAGCTTTTTTTCGTGCCTAATTTGTTTTTTGTCAAAGTTGCATAATTGACAGTAGGTAAGAAGGGAGTCTTGATTTTTGGTCTTGTGGTATGGGGACCAGGCTGTGTTTCTCTGTTTGAGGAGCTGCTTGGTGTTACTGGTAAGCCATGGTATGTGCTTGGAGTTAGAACAGGTCTTTCTAAGGGGAGCTAGGTTGTTTAGGTTATTGAGGAATTTGTCACTGAAATATTGAACAGCCAAGTCAAGGTGCAGATATTTTAAAGGGGACCAGTCACATTGTTGCAGGAGGGAACTGAAGACTTCAGGGGAAGAAATCAAAGACACTTAAAAATTATAGAAATTTAAGCATACACTTTCAGCTGATAGATGAAAGCATATGCTTAACTTTCTATAATTTTTAAGTGTCTTAGTTTTGGGTGTACTCACTTGTGAACAGCTTATTGTCTAATAAATTCAGAAGAACAAAGGAGTGTTTGGCATTTGTCCCTATGTCTAGTAGGACCGTCCACAGTGTACCCTTGTGTCTAATTCTACATAGACAAGGTTCTATACCATGTACTGGACAGCTACAGGTTGTCCTCTATGACCCATGAAGCTCACAGCTCTTACATAGACCTACTATAGGTGCTTGCCATCCAATCAAATACCTTATTCATGGGAGACTTTCACTGCCCATCTATAAACTGGGAAACATATACTGTCTGTAACTCACAGGCACAGCATTTCCTGGACTTCATCAACACAAATACCTGGGACTACACAGTGTGCTGTCCAACCAGAGGATCAAACATATAGGACCTAGTACTCACCAAAATGGGACAGCATCCCCCCACCCCCCACCCCAAGCACCGTCCTCATTGGTGAAGTCAGACCACAAAGCTGCCTCCTTTGAAATAAAATTCAACCCGGATAATCCAACTAAACACAAAAGTTAGAAAATATACTAAAGCAAATTATATCAAATTAAACAATGGTTTGTTAAATTTTATGGCTCTCCCAAACCCCAAGAACACAGCTATCTGTACAGAACTATTTACAGAAACCCTGAGCGAACATATAAATTACTGCATTGAGGCTGCTGCTTTTATTGTGGACAAGTTTGTAAATGATGTTTTTAGTAGGGCAAATGCAGTGGCTAAGAAGATAAGTGGGTAGGTGATCACTTAGACTGTCAGGAAGACAGCCAGATTAGTGACAGAGAGAGGGTTTGTTTGTAAGTGTCCAGTCCAGGAGTGATTCTTTTTGCTGTGTTTGCCAAATTTGATAGGGAATTGTATAATTTGAGAGAAACTATGGAGGTTAATACAATAGGAAGGATTTTCTGAGGAGCAGGTATACCAGGCCATGTTGAAATCTCCCATTATTATTGTTTCTTGACTAAAAGTCGAGGCACACTAACAAAGAAGCTCTTCAATAATGTCTGGGTTGTTATCTGGGGGTATATAAATATGTTAATATATTATAATGATATGTATGTTGGGGTTTAGTTGAAGGTGGGTGATTAGAATTTCAGAATTATACATATATAAATATGATTCTGTATCCCAACCACCAGGACTTCCACTTGAGGTTCTAAACTGTTAGCAGCAACTGCCAATCTTGGAGCCTACAGCTCTAGCTCTGGTCCATCTCACATCACAGGAAAGCTATTCACACTCCTCTGGACTCTTGAACACTGACATCTGCCATGTTGACTGACTCTGTCACTGTCCATGTGGGTGTGAATGACCTGAGACGCACATCCCTGGACTACATGAAAAGAGACATGGAGGAGATCTCAGACTATGTGGCCCAGGCAGGTATGACCCTAGCCCTGACCAGTATCCTACCATTGCCCAGCATGATACCAGAGTACAATCAGAAAATGATTGACTTCAACAATTGCCTAAGTTTCTGGTGTCATTCTAAAGGGATCCAGTATCTGTCTGCTTGGGATGACATGATTGACAGACCTTGATGCTTTGCCAGAGATGGCCTGCATTTGTCACCCCTGGGTTTCCGGATACTGACTAAGACTCTTGCTACCCCTATAGTGCCTTTTTTAGGTGATGTTCCAAAACCAAATTACTACTGTAACAGCTATAAATAAATGCAATCTGAGGGTCGTGCTGCTCAATGCTAGAAGTGTAAATCTCAAGATGCACTTGCTCAAAGCACTCCTCAAAATAGAGAATATCGACATTTGTGCTATAATGGAGACCTGGTTTAAAGCAGCAGAAAGCACCCCTGTGCTACCAGGCTATAACTCATTCTACACCTTTCGGTCCCAGAACATGTACCAAAGCAACAAAGGCAGTGGTGTCTTCATATTCATAAAGGATATGCACACCTCCAGACTAGTAGCCCAGCATAATGCATCTGAGATACTTCATGTACAACTAACACTGGGTAAGATGATGATTCAGGTCGTAGCCTGCTATAGGTCCCCAACCATGTCCCAAGACTCTCACTCCACATTCCTAAGCACCCTGGAAACTATTAGGGTCCAACCCAACACTCTCATACTAGGTGACTTTAACTACCCCTCCATCAACTGGGAAAACTACTCATGCACCAATACACTGGCACAACGCTTCCTGGAATTCATCAATTCCAATGCCCTGGACCAGCTCATTCTTAGCCCCACTAGTGGAAGCAACATCCTTGACCTGGTTATTACTAACATGGGAAACAGTTGCTCTATACCAATAGTCAATTCCTTCCTGGCTAGATCCAACCACAAACTAATCACCATGAAAATCCACATCTCACTCACCCCCCCACCCCACCCCCCCCCCCCGCAAAGTTGACCACCATGAAAAACTTCTCCAAAGCTGACTTTGGGCTACTAAAAACAGAGGTAGCTAACTTCACGGCACCAATGTCAATGGAAAATAGATGCATGCCTACCGAATCATACACCAATGCACTGTATGAACACGTACATAAATGCATGGAACTAGCCATACCCAACAGAACCAAGATGCTCTCCTTGGTCCCCTGCCATTAATAAACTCTACAAGAGAATGAAGAAACTGGTTCAGAAAAAGGTGAAGTCCCAAGACTGGAAAAACTCTCTTATTGGCCTCAAGAAAAAGATGAGATCCCTCATCAAAACCTCTAAAGCCAGCTATGAAGGCAGAATTGCGGCAGACACTAAAAACAACCACAAAGCCTTCTATAGTTATATCAAGAACCTCCACGGAAATACCCAGGTTCGCTCTGAGTTACTGCACAATGGTACCTCTTATACTGAGCCAACAGATACTGCTAACATGCTGGCCGACAGATTCAGTGCCAACTTTACCCCCCCCCCCAAAGGGCCAATCACAATACCAAAGGAATGCCAGGCACCCAGCATTTCTGCAACACAGGTTAAAGCTGCATTCTCCAAGGCCAAGAATACAGCTTCCATGGGACCCAACAATATCCCTGTATGTGTTCTACATGAACTACAAAGTGAACTGGCACCACATCTATGTGCCCTGTTCAATCACAGCCTCACTTCAGGCTTTGTCCCTACCGAATGGTGCACTGCTACAGTCATCCCTCTCCAGACCCTGGGAATTATCACACCATTAGCCTGATGAGTCTGACATGTAAGGCTGTAGAGCGCATCATTATGGACCTTATTAACAAGGATATAGGGAATCTCTAAACTCTAGATCCCACTCAATTTGGTTTTGTGAAAGGTAGATCATGCCTGCTCACCCTGGTAGACTTCTTTGAGTCAGTCACCAGAGCTGTGGGTGAGGGCAAGGCAGTTCATACACCTTACTTTGACCTTTGATACCATTCCCCACACAGGAATTATTGATAAACTCATCAAACTAGGCATAAACCCCTATATCACTAGGTGGGCTGCAAATTGGTTCACAGATAGAACCCAGAGTGTGAAAGCAGTGGACTCCAAGTCAGACTGCTGACCAGTCATGAGTGGAGTCCCACAGGGATCAGTCTTGGGTCCTCTCCTCTTTGGCATCTACTTCTTAGAAGTCCAGGCCAACACTGAGGGACTCTGGCTAACCCAAGTTTACAGACATCTGCAAGCTGGAAGCCATTATTAACTCCCAAAGTGATGTAGACATCCTACAGAAAGGCCTCACTGAGACCAATGACTGGTGTTGAAACCATGGCCTTAAGCTTAATGCCAAAAAACACTTTGTTATCCCCTTTGGGAAAAACTCACCTCCCATTAATTACCACATTGATGGGAGCCCACCGAACACTGAAGGCATTATAAGAGATCTGAGGACACAGGTTGACAGCAACCTCTCCTTCAACCACCACATTGTCACTGTGGACAAAATGTCCTTCTGTGTGGCACATCTCATAACTGAGGGTTTTGCATCCAGGAAGAAAGAGGTCATTATCTCTCTCTACTCTTCCCTCATTAGGTCAATCATCGAGAATAATGCTCCATTTGGCATGTACCGCACTAGATACATGCAACAGCTGGAAAGGCCACAGAAGTACCTCATGAAGAGGATCCTAGACCTTAAACACATGTCCTACATGGACAGACTCAAAAAACTCCAGCTATTCTCGGTTTCATATTGTCTACTAAGAGGCAATCTCTGCTTGATTTACAAAGCCATGCCTGACTCAGCTCTGTTAGAAATGCTTCATCTAAAGAAATCCAAATCCCACTGCACACACGCTCCAGAGACCTCAACCTCATTACCACAATCAATAGAATATGCTGGAGGGATAGGTTCATACCCAGAGACTGTCCATGCTTTGGAAAAGACTTCCCATACGTGTCAACCAGAGCACCTCACTGGCCCTCTTCAAAGAAATCTTGATGAGTAGATGGGAAATAGAAAGTTCACCCAGGGGATCACTGCAGTGGCTCTAGTTGATAGAGGCACTGGGATCTAATGTTGGGCGCATGATGCCCGAACTCTTCTATGGGCTAGGCTTGTAAAGGCTCCAGGGTCATTGGCCTAGTACACACCTATGGACCTATGAAGCTATGAACTTGCCTTACAAATACACATGCTTCCAGCTACCTCTGACTACCTGATATACTCAGCAATTTATTTATGGTGACCAGTCTCAACACCCTTGTTTCTACATGGATTCTATTGCTAAAAATGCTCTTGCCATCAGCTACTACACATAACTTAAAATAGTCTAATGTATCTAACACTTATGCTCTTAACTGCTTGAACCATCCAACCTATGTTATTATATCTGTCTAACTATGCATTCATATATAAATGTGTGTGTGTGTGTGTGTGTGTGTGTGTGTGTGTGTGTGTGTGTGTGTGTGTGTGTGTGTGTGTGTGTGTGTGTGTGTGTATACCAACTCAGAATTTGCTCTACTGTGAGAAAAAAGAAAACAGGCAAATGCCCATTTTCAATATTTTGAGTTTTCAGCATTTTGAGTTTTTAATCAAATGAATGGAACCATATATCTATCTATCTATCTATCTATCTATCTATCTATCTATCTATCTATCTGTATATATTGTATAAATATATATATATATATATATATATATATATATATATATATATATATATATATATATATATATATATATATATATATATGGATCTAGGACTTTTGATCGAAAGATGAAAAGCCCAAATCCATTACCACCGAACACACTTTAGCGAAAGTGCTTTCATCAAAAAAGTGCTTTAATTAAAGTAGGTTAAAAAAAAACAGACAAAATCTACTTGAATGTAGGGAGGCAAGCCTCCTGCACCCCCCACTTTAATATTCTCATTCCGAGGTTGAACTACAGTGGGGAAAATGTCAGCCTCTAAAATTAGATTACGCAACACTGATTCCACTCTTGACTTTCATTTTACTTTACTCAGAACGTTTGGCCTAAATGCAGGTTTGTCAACATCTGTTTAATCAACCACATTTCATTGATATATGCAGATGGTCAACAGGTGCACTAGACTGACAATCCCTGAGTAGGGAAAGATTCCCTTTCTTTTGGATTGTACAGTCTCAGAGTTAGCATATATATAAGCAGGGGGTGTGGAGCAAAGGGGGGCTTGCCTCCTTATTTTTTTTTTTGTTCATAAATTGCATATGCCTTTTTTTTTCCTTGGCCCATGCATGGCAATGTCTCAATGTTCAGTTTGCTGAGCTTTTACAGCTGATGTTTCAGAGGTTGACTTATGGGATACTTGACTAAAGTGAGTATATATATATATATATATATATATATATATATATATATATATATATATATATATATATATATATATATATATATATAAATATCAATTGATATAGCTACACACACACACACACACACACACACACACACACACACACACACACACACGCATGCATGTGTGAAGGTAGTCAGAATACAAAAAGTGACACAATAGAAAATTAGAAGCAGCTATAAACAGATGGGTGCAGGTAATGCTGAATTTACCCACAGTTGATGTGGTTTGGTCATGAGGGCAATACCTGAGTGACCAAACAAAGGCAACAGTAGGTAAATCAGCACAGCTCACATCCAGCCGTGGGTTATTGCTATTATACAATGACATTATCTAAGAAAAAAATACTTACTTTTCTTAAATAATGTCATTGTATAATGACTCCGTGCTATCCTTCCACAGGTATCCTGGGGCGCTTCTGATGTACTGCATATGCGTAAAGGTCATGTTCCCATGCTTATGCAGTACATCAGTGATGTGCAGAGATAGCAACGGAGAAAGGAAGATCTCTGTTGCTTTTTAAGTATCTTGCTATGTTAAACGAGTTTAACATAGCGAGATATCTTTAAAAAAAGCAACAGAGAAAGGAAGATCTCCATTGCTTTTTTAAAGCTATCTCGCTATGTTAAACTCATTTAACATAGCGAGATTAAAGCAACGGGGATCTTCCTTTCTCCATTGCTACCTCTGGACAAGAAAAAAAAAATCAGGGGATATACTAATGGAAAACGTCCGGGCAACTGGACCTTTTTCTGTTAGCATATTCTTGGATTTACAACGGGCATGCACGTTGCTTGGGCTGGAAAATCAGCGTGCTCGTTTTTGAATGTTTAGGGCCATTCATTATTGTATAATATGATTTTTTTCATGGATTAGTAGAATGTACAGACTAAGTTGGTCAGGTGTTCCTCATCTGCTGTCAAAGTCTATTCTTCTGAGGTATAATTGAGATAGATGTTCTTTAGGGTAACACCTTAACCACACTGACTATTTGATCTACTAATGCCCTAGTTTACGTACTTATTTGTATTGTATTACATAGTCTTTTAGTTATGTGCATAAAAATAGTTTCTGTTAAGTTAAGCTGGACCATTTATTGTGAATTTTTTTTTTTATTAGAAATAATTATTTTCACTGTTTCATGTGGTCTTTTAACAGTATGGAGCTGTCACTGTAACATTCTCAGCAGCTACTGAATCATCAGAGTGGTCAGTGGCACATCAGAATGATATCAGCCTGGAAAGGGTTATGAGAACTAAGATGGAAATTAGGATCCAGGCAGTCTCAAGTGGTTTACATTAAGTACTGTTAATTACAAGCAGACTTAGAAAAGAATTCCCAAACTTCAGACAAACAAGTCAAAAGCATACCGTGTATTTTTTCACTACAGATTTCCTTTAAACATAATGGTCAGCTCTCTGTGCTTTCCAGTGTTTAGTATTTTATGAGGTGGATTTTCCTGTTCAGCCAGCAATAATATAACAGTTTAGTTTTGACTTGTTTGGACTTTCCCCATCTCATCATCAGAGATAGAATTATTTTAGTTCACACTTCTTCAGCACTTTATTTTGCTAGTTTGCATACTTGCCCACATGAACTAGGAGTTTACGGTGTAAATCGCAAAGTGACTTTTACATTCTTAACATTTTTTATACACTACAAAATGCTTTTGCAATTTATGTTTAACATGTACTGGAAGTAGCCGCAGTTTTACAACTGATAACTAAATCAGTGCACCTGCATATTTTTTTGGTTTACTGCCTCACTGTACAAACACTATAGTACAGAATCCGACTTTATGTGGTTTTAACACATTTCCTCTGCTTTTTCATACAGTTCAGTCAAAAGAAATGCTGTTGTCTTCTCACCACAAAAGTGTTATTCACTCAACTTACTACCATTTTTGTCAGGTGAGGGTGACTTACGTACATACCAGAAGGCTGTTTGCCAGTGTGGGTGTGTGTATGGGTGATGTAATGCACTGATTGAAATATTTTGACCTTTAATTTCTAGACTTGCAGTTATAGTGCACTAGACAAGAACTGCTATAGACGTTATAAATCATGCGTTACCGTTATGTGTTACAAAGGCTAAGTTTGAAATTGTACTTGAATTTGTACTGGGAAATCCCATGTAAAATTAAACCTGACAATTTGCATAGAGTCTGGGATATGAGCACACATATTTGTCAGAATCATAACAGTGAAGAAGCTTGTGCAGATGGGCATACAAACTAAGAAGTGTCATTTGCATAGACTGGCTGCAAACAGCCTATGAAAAGAAGAGGGAAGACACAGTGTAACACCGCAATGCTCCATTTTTAAATCAGGATTTTATCACGTTATACAAATCTTCAGTTATTGTTCTACATGCTGAAATTAGCATGACAGAAGAGGACATTGTTCTGTAACAAAATTCTATGAGGACAATGAGGTGTAAGGCAAAACTAAATGCTTCTGTTGCAAATCATGACATTTAAACTTTTAAAGTTGTATTGTGGCTTTAAGTGCCTTTTCCTATTTAAAAAAAATATATATTTAACCATTGGAATCACAAGTCGAATAGAAGTTGAAGCCCTTGGCTGTAACATGTCTATTGTCAGTTGATAGCACAGAGAGTATGTGATAGGCCTGTTAGGAAAGGTAAAACAAAGTAACTGAAAGTTGGCTCTCATATCTCAAGGGGAGAGACTGGGTTCTGCACCATGGAAGCATCCTTGTGTGCAGTCCAGGCAGTAGCCCCTGACACATATAAGCAAATGATATTTGGTATGATAGCATTCTGGGACTCTGGTATTAGCAGTGTAGAGTTTTCATTTGTGAGTCAATGTTTTGGGCATTGCACATCCATAGGCAACACGTCAGTGGGGAAATAGGACACAAAATAAAATCCAAAGAGAGTTACCAATGATCACCTGATAGTGCAAAATTTGTAGCCCACTTTCTTAACTTAAGTTGATATTCCCAGACTTGGGCTTCTTTATGACAAGGACAATCTGCACATGGTATGACTGGAATGTTAATGTTCACGCAACTGCCAGCATAAAAGAATAGACTGGTCACTGGATATAAGCAGGGTAAGATGACAAGAGTGGTAAAGGTCAGAAACTAAAATAACTGCCTTTTCTTGCATTAGCTGTAACATACTTTGGACAATATCAATGCTTCAACTTACTCACTTGCAAATCATACTGTAAAAAGAAGAGCTGGTATAACAACCTAACCCCTACGTCACAAGATGGGTTGCCAACTGGCTCACTGACAGAACCCACACTGTAAAAGTTGCAGACTCCAAATCTGACCTCAAACCAGTGACAAGTGGAGTACCACAGGATTCCGTCCTGGGACCGCTCCTGTTTGGTATCTACTTCTCTGAAGTACAGGCTAACCCAGAAGGCTTCTGGCTAATGAAGTTCGCAGATGACTGCAAACTAGGAGCCATAGTCAAGTCCCCAAATTATGTGAACATCCTACAGAAGGGCCTCTCTGAGACAGATGCCTGGTGTCAGAGCCATGGCCTCAAGCTCAATGCCAAAAAGTGCAGTGTCATCCTCTTTGGTAAAAACTCTGTACCCATGAACTACCACATAGGCAGCAATCTACTTAACACTGAATGCGTGATAAGAGACCTTGGGACCCAGGTGGACAGTAGTCTCTCCTTTGATAGTCAAATCAACACAGTAGTCAGGAAGTCCTTCTACATGGCACACCTCATCATAAAAGGGTTCTCATCCAGGAAAAAATAGGTCATCGTTCCCCTCTACTCGACACTCATTAGACCCATTATAGAGTACAACACCCCTTTTGGAATGTACCTCACAAGACATCTGCAACAGCTGGAAAGGCCACAGAAGTACCTCACAAAGAGGATTACTGGACTCAAACAAATGCCCTACACTGACCGTCTCAAAAAACTCCAGCTTTACTCTGTAGCATATCGCCTACTCTGAGGTGATCTCTGCCTAACATATAAAGCTGTGTCAAAGCCAGAGCTGTTGGACATGCTACACCTAAAGAAATCCCAATCTCTCCAAGCTACATGCTCTAGGGACCTAAACCTTGTCACCACAATAAACAGGACATACTGGAGGGATAGATTCCTATCCCAGAGACTTCCCATAGTCTGGAACAGGCTACCCATCTATGTCAAGCAAAGTTTTTCATTAGCACTCTTCAAGAAAATCTTGATGAGTGGATGGGAAATAGGAAATACACCCCAGGGATCACTTCTATGTCTCTGCTCGACAGTAGCACAGGAAAATAACTTTCTTGGGTGGCGTAAGCCAGGGAACCTTGTTGGCTAGGCTTACGTAGGCCCTTGGGCCGATAGCGTAGTACCTACCTATGAACCTATGAACCTGTTTAGATTTTTAAATTAGCAAGCAATTATTCTGTATTTGTTTTCACTTTTCCTTTCTTTGACAGAAAGATTGCCTCCCAAATGTTTGCTCAAGTGGCACACATAACAACAAATATTTCTCAGCAAGCAATACAACAACGGGCATCAGCAGCATGAATGGATGGAAAGTTGCAAATGCAACCTGGGACTGACCATCCTTAGACCCTTACAGAAAGTGATAACGTGTAGTTGGATAGCATTGACAATGTTATAAATAATCCCCCTATATCAATTGCCTGCTAAAAACTATGAATGTATGTGGTATGTTATGGGATGAATAGTAGTTCAGGCAAATATGATTATGAATGCTCTTACAGAATTTGAAGTAAACAAGTAGGACTATCTAGGAGAGGAAGTAGTGACCGTTGAAATAAGCAGCAAGTTTAAAAATGGATGAAATAGAAGGAAATTGACAGGAAATTCTATGAAAAATAGAAACAAGTTTATAAATTCAGAAAACAAAACATGACTAAGTTACGTCATCCTTTATCTAGGCAATCTCTTCTCATTCTTAATTTCTTAAAATCCAATGCTCTGCCCATGCACGAGATACAGCTAGCTGTTTTTCTACTTTAACAGATATTGCACTAATGGACATTAGACCACATTAACTTCCTTTTGAGATAATCTTACTTATTTCTAACACTTAGTGGCCACATTTATTTATTTTATTTATTCGCATTTTTGACTGCGGTAGAGCACTGATCAGTTCTGACCAGTTTCAATCTCCATCTGGAGTATAAAGCATCAAACTTTCTTGCAGTTAGCTTAGAGGGTTAAGGCTTTGAACTGTGCACCTATAAACCTATAAGACAGTACAGATAAAGCTCAGATAAACTTTTTCACCATGTAACTTTAGCTTACAATGAAGCAGTTCTAATTAACACAGACTAATCAGTGAGATGGCACTCTGCACTATCTACCCCTCTTCCAGTAAGAATGGGCGTCCCCCAAGGATCCATACTTGGACCAGTACTGTTTAATATCTTCACCAACTCACTTTAGTACTCCTGCTCTCAGTCTGTCATTGTCCAATATGCAGATCCTCTACAGTCATCACTATTGACAAACTCACCCACAGAACTCCTATCAACTACCCAGGCATCCTTTAACTCTGTAGAAACATGGCTCACAAATAACCAGCTCATGCTCACCCCTAAAAAAAAAAACAAAATTACTACTTTTTTTTTCCCTAAATCTGTAAACCACATCAAATCTTCCTTCACCATTATGTCACTAAACAATACTCCTATAGAAGTCGAATATAGCACAAAACTACTTGGCGATACCATTGATGATCAACTAATATTTGATCTACACATTAACAATTGCATTAGAAAAGCGCATCAGAAGCTAGGAGTACTGTATAGGAATAACAAATTCCTGACCACTGAAGCTAGGATTACTCTTACACGTCTACCTTCTAACTTGCTTAACTTACTGTTCCCAAATACTCACAAATCTGAACTCCTTACTCACCAAGCTAGAATCAACCTATCACAAGATAGCTAGATTCACAGCTCAACAAACATATAAATCTCACCACTGTCTTTCCCTGAAATACCTGAACTGGCTCAAACTACCTCACCTGTTTCTCCAATCTCAGCTCCAAATCATACACTCCATTCTATATCAGCCAGCTTTCTGCCCAGCTCTATCATCCTTCATCTCCCATTATTCCACTACAAGACATCTCCGAAGCTCAACCCAAGACCTATTAAATGTTTACAAACCCAAATCTAACACTGAGCACAACTTATATAGCTACCACCCCTCTATTACATGGAACAAACTCCCACTAGAAATAAGGACCCTTACCCACCTTAAACAATTTAAGTCAGCCACTAAAAACTACTTTAAAAAACATTGGACCTGCCACTGTTCACACCCTCCCTGACCATAAACAACCTATATGGAAGAGCTCTCTGATCACATAGTCCAGGCCAGTATGATCCTGACCCGGAGTAGCATTCTACCCTCACCAAGAATGATACAACGGTATAAAGAAAAAAATTATCGATTTCAACAATTGACTAAGTTTCTGGTGTCATTCAAAGGGGAACCAGTATCTGTCTACCTGGGATGACATGTTCGACAAGCCATGCTGCTTCACTAGAGATGGCTTGCACCTGTCACCCTTAGGCTTTCGAATACTGGCCAAGGCTCTTGCCATCCCCATAGTGCCTTTTATTAGGCAAGGCTCAAAAGACAAACCCACCACCGTAAAAAGCACAAGTAACAAAAAACTGAGAGTAATGCTACTCAATGCCAGAAGTCTAAACCTCAAAATGCATGCACTCGAGGCACTCCTCAGTATGGAGAAAATCGATATATGTGCAGCAGCAGAAACCTGGTTTAAGGCTGCAGAGAGCACCCCAGCACTACCAGACTACAACTCATACCATACATTTCGGCCACAGAACCCAAACCAAAATACCAAAGGTGGGGGTGTATCCATATTCATCAAGGATACCCACACCTCCAGGTTAGTGGCACAGCACAATGCTTCAGAGATCATCCACGTGCAGCTAACAACAGGCAAAACTGCAATTCAAATTGTAGCTTGCTACAGATCACCCACCATGTCCCAGGACCCCCATTCTGCATTTCTGGAAACACTGGGAAACATAAAGGTCCTACCAAACACCCTAATATTGGGTGATTTCAATTACTCAAACATTAACTGGGAGAACTACTCAAGCACTAACGCCCTTATCCAACATTTCCTCGAATTTATAAACTCAAACACCCTGGTTCAACTGGTCAACACTCCCACCAGAGGTGACAACATATTGGACCTGGTCATCACCAAAATGGGTGACCGGTGTTCCACACCAGAGGTCAACCCCTCGCTGGTTAACTCTGACCATAAACAAATCACTTTGGATATCCACATTCCGCCCCCACCCCCGGACAAGGAAACCACCGTGAAATATTTTTCAAAAGCAAACCACGTTACTTAAGACCAAGGTGGAAAGTTTCAAAGCCCCCATGCTGAAGGATAATGCTGTCCAAGCTGCAAAATCCTTTACTAATGCCCCTACAAGAATGCATGGATTGTGCCATCCCAAGCAAAACCAAGACTCACTCCTCCAAGAAAAGGAAACCAGTCTGGTGGACTCCTGCCATAAACAAGCCATACAATCAAAGGAGGAAACTAGTACAGAAAAGAGTAAAATCCCAAGAAGGGAAGACATCTCTGAGCAGTATCAGCAAGAAATTACGATTCCTCATAAAATCATCCAAGGCAAGCTTTGAAAGAAAAATTGCCAAGGACTCCAAAGATAAGCACAAAACATTCTTTAGCTATGTCAAAAATCTAAGTGGCAATGCTCAGATCTGTTCAGAGTTAGTGCAGAATGGCACAAAATGCACTGAACCGACCGATATCGCCAACATCCTGGCAGACAGGTTTAGCACAAACTTCACCCCCCCCACCCCAAAAGGGCCCATAACCATACCAGAAGAGTGTAGAGTCCCTGAAATCACAGGTTAAAACAGCCCTCTCCAAAGCCAAAAACACAGCCTCAATAGGACCGGACTGTGTCCCAGGCTGCGTCCTACATGAGCTCAAAGACGAACTAACCTCTCACCTAAACACACTGTTCAAACTCAGCCTATCCACAGGCTACGTACCCATAAAGTGGTGCACAGCAACGGTTATGTTAGATATTATGAATATAAGGCTGAAATTAATTCTGTTGTAAATATGCTGAAAGAAAAAGTTTGCTTGAATATATGTATAGAGTTTAAAATGTGCATTCATACTATATGTATAACAGACAGGCTTCTCTTCACAGCATTAAAAAGAAAATGCCTATCAAAGCAATATTGGAAAACAAGCATTGCATGATTTTCTCATGTTTGCAGAACAAATATCTATTAACAGACATCCTTTTTTATAAATTTAGCAATACTTGATGTTTTTTCTATAGGAACAGCTTATACAGATGTTTCTTTTCAGAATGGCATCCTCACATCAGCAAAAGTGCTTAAATCACAAAAGGACAATAGAAAAGTCTAAAAACAGACATTATGTGACTTCCCACAGAAGGCCAGAAAAACATACCAAGAGGAAATGTGTGCATCACTAGCTCTCTATATAGCAATTGTAGTAATTCAGTTATGTGAGAGCAGGACAGAGAGAGGTATTTTGTAGAAGTAATCATTCATATCTGTAATGAAGGAAAACTTTGTAAATATATGCTACAAATCTGACAGACTATGTATGGTTTATTATAAAATATGTTATCTGTAACTGTGCTTATAGCTGCAAAATATATTCTTTATCAGTGTGCAATTTAAAAGGCTTGGTGCTTTAAACAGACTACATATGGAGTCATGCAAAGCTATGTGTCTCTGATTCAGCAGTAAACAGCACAGCAAGACTGTGTGTCTTAAGAAGACTTCAAATCCATCACAGTAAGCAGCACCATATAAAATTTTCAATGGTGACCCTTTGACAACATTCCTAGCCTGTATCCAAAAACAGGAGGAGTGAATGGGTAATGCCTTGTATAAGGTCACTCCTGTAAAAGCACAGTAACTAACGTATATGTGAAGTACTTCAGATTTCTACAGTTTTCTACAGTTTTCTACAGTTTGTAGCAATACAGTTCATAAGACGTCTAAATCCAGTGAGACTGCATTGCGGAAAGGTGAGCAGTTCCATAAATTTTTCAGAAAAGGTACAAGACAAAGTTGTAAGACTGAAACTGCCAGTTTTGCTGTACCAACTTCACAAGTGACTACAGAGACTTTTCAACCATCTACAGTAAAGCAGCTTGGCCATCTGCCTCTCTGTTGACTGGTAAAAAAATTATTCTGGGTTACATACAGTATGAATGCAATAAATGTAATAATAACAGAATAAATGTATATATTGCATATTAGCAAATGTAAAACCTTATTAGGGCAAGTTAATAGTAAGGCATTATGCAAATGGATTGCAAGTTGATAGTAAGGCATTATGCAAATGGATTACAATATTTCACTGGTATCTGAAACAAAATCATGTGTGGTATAAAAAATGTTTATTGTGTGTACAATGTCATAAAAATACAGTGCATGCCACTATTCAAAGGTTAGACTGTACAGACAAAAAATTAATGGTAAAGAACCAAGAAAAGTTAATATGTTGACATTATATTCAAATGTTAGATAGTTATGTTCTGTCACCATGTGTAAAAGGTTTATTTCAGAGTTGCAAGAACAGTCAAATCAGTTACTGATAGAACCTCTAGTAGATTTTGTTACAAAAGAATGTAGTAAACTTCTAAAAGACAGACACAATGAGTTCAGGAAGCTTAGACAAGTTATACATACATCTTTTCAAAAGTGCATAGGAGTTTTAGATTCAGCAGAACATGTTACTGAAAAATATCAGAAAGACCATGCAATATTACAGAAAACTCAAAAGCAGTTGCAGGATAAAGGAAACAAATTAGCTGAACTGACAAAGACTGGGAACTTCCTGCATACACAACTAATCTGTGCAAAAGAAATATATTTTATAATATGTTTGTGTTTTGAAAATGGTTAAGCATACATGCTAGGATCTGATGTATGGACAAATCATTCTTAAATGTTTTACTTTCATTCAGTTTAAGCAAGATATTTATCAGTAGTACAGTAAAGGAGACCATTCTAATAGCATAGTTAAAAGGTGCACACCAGTTTGTGTATAAAAAATAAATAAAAATAGTTACACTAAACTGTTCTAGTGCATAAAATTAAATAAAAATAATAATACGAGTAAAGATTTAAAGTCACAAGACTGACATGCTTAAATAAAGATTTAAATATACCAGACAGACATGCATGTATGTTCTTTTCATCTAGAGTACATTTGTTTACAATGCACAAAAGCAAAAGGCAGACAACAGCAAATATAAATAATGTAAATATAAACGTGTTGGTTAAGCTAATATCTATTTGTTTTTTTTACAATTTTATATAATTGTATATTAATACCACCCCAAACAGTTAAAGTTCTGAATTTTAAAAAGAAATAAAATCACAGATGGTATTAGTTAAACAGTCTTTGTAAAATGAATGGCAGAGCAGTTAAATAAATAAAAAAATACTGAAATCCATGTAAGCTAATTGTAAAATAATGTCTATTTATGTAGTATAAATGCATAGTTATGCAAATCACAATCAGATTAAAGGAAAAATGCCAAAATAATTAACTATAGTTTATAGAGTATAGTTTGTGAGCTCAGACCTTCCTAGACTGAATGAATGGTTACAGGAAATGTTGGAAAGATAAGATAAACAAGACTGATTGCCAGACAAGTAGCTTGAGTTTTTCTAAAGCATCATCGTTATTAAAACACAGTTGTTAAAATGTTTACAGGCAACACTATTTGGTAATTGTAATAAAATGTCACAATTGTGCATAGATGTCACTGATAATCTGTTTGCAAGTAAATGTTAAAAGAAAAAGAAAAAAAAAACTCAATTGCATCAAGTACAGCCAGCAGATGGGCTATAGTATATATACAGTTCATATCAATTGTGCAGGAGGGTGTAAATACCTACTAGAGGTAATAAACAGCAAAAGCGTTATAAAAAATGATCAAATCAAATAAAAGTCCACAGTTTGTTAGTAGCCTAATAAAATAAAAGTATGACCAAAGTGTTGGGCTGACATACATTCTATTCTCACAGCATAAAGCAGGTAAACAGTGCTGCAGTACTACAGTTGGAGGGGTACTTTCTCTCAGTTTTACACTGACTGTATAAGCAGTACTGCACAAGGGTCTGAAATAAAGTGACAGAAAAAAATAAACAACAAGGGTCTAAAATAAAGCTACAGGAAGAAATATCTCATTCCTTCTTGACAATACTCTTTTAGTGGGACGGAAAAACAGGTATTAGTGTATTAGAAATACTGATAAACTGGATTAAACCTGACAGGATAAGATATTTTACAAGTTGTTAATAGCTATCATAATGGTTATTATTGTATTGTTTAGTATTAAATTGTATTTACAACCTGTTAAACTGTAAAGCTATACAAGAGATGGTTTAAAAAACAAGAGATGATTTAAAATTGCTTTATTACAGCTATACAAGAGAAAGTAAAGATATGTAAAAAATTGAACAAGATTGGTCACTATTTTTAATATGTTTTTGGCAAAACAATGTTGGTATAAAAAGCATGAATATTTTTAATTGTTGAGTATGTAGTTTAAAATAACAGGACATATGCCTTTGGTGCCAATTCCACTAGATATTTCTAAAGAGACATAAACATTTTCCAAGATTTTGCTTAATATTAATGTTATTAAATTTGTAAGATTAGACTAAATGTACTTTATAGTCTTTGTATGTACAAATGCAGAAGAATTCAATACAAATGATTGTCTTTGTATGTACAAATGCAGAAGAATTCAATACAAATTATAGTCTTGGTATGTGCAAATACAAATTAATTCAGTACAAATGAAATTATGTGTAGAGAAAAAAATGGGTACAGGATACCTACTAAATTAAAATGCATGAATAGCAAACAGTCTATGTAAATATATACTGTACAGGAAGTTCATTATCACTGGTTTCAAGATCTGTACTAGTATTGGTTACCCCAGCTACAGAAACAATTATATTAAAATATTGTATTCATACAGCTAATGGACTAATATGTAAATAGCATTCTTCAGTGTATACTTCACTGTCAACTAAAGTGTATGGGCAGTTTTGAAATGTTATGGTTAAAATGACATGGAAACTTTATATTTTCAGCAGTGTATAAATGCTTGCAGTAGCACATAGTTCTTGTCTCTTATAGTTAATTCAACAGTTGCAAAGAGTTAATGGAACAGTTCTAAGTCATAAATTAAATTATGTGATTGCCAAAGAATAAATTAATCAAATTAAAAAATAAAATTAAAGCAGACACAGCTCATAACTTATAAAATATTTTCACAGAATGGTCTGCTAAAGAAAAAGTTGTTAAATACATTCAGTTTTGGTAGTAATACTTGATATAATTGTATTAACTATGTAAAATTGCATTTTGACTTGTATAAAAAAAAGACTAAAGGTTTTGCTTCTTAATGTTTAAAAACAGAGGGAATTGTTAGATATTATGAATATAAGGCTGAAATTAATTATGTTGTAAATATGCTGAAAGAAAATGTTTGCTTGAATATATGTATAGAGTTTAAAATGTGCATTCATACTATATGTATAACAGACAGGCTTCTCTTCACAGCATTAAAAAGAAAATGCCTAACAAAGCAATATTGGAAAACGAGCAATACATGATTTTTTCATGTTTGCAGAACAAATATCTATTAATAGACATCCTTTTTTATAAATTCAGCAATACGTGATGTTTTTTCTATAGGAACAGCTTATACAGATGTTTCCTTTCAGAATGGCATCCTCACATCAGCAAAAGTGCTTAAAATCACAAAAGGACAATAGAAAAGTCTAAAAACAGACATTATGTAACTTCCCACAGAAGGCCAGAAAAACATACCAAGAGGAAATGTGTGCATAACTAGCTCTCTATATAGCAATTGTAGTAATTAATTTATGTGAGAGAAGGACAGAGAGAGGTATTTTGTAGAAGTCATCATTCATATCTGTAATGAAGGAAAACTTTGTAAATATATGCTATAAATCTGACAGACTATGTGTGGTCTGTTATGAAATAAGTTATCTGTAACTGTGCTTATAGCTGCAAAATATATTTCTTTATCAGTGTGCAATTTAAAAGGCTTGGTGTTTTAAACAGACTACAGATGGAGTCATGCAAAGCTATGTGTCTCTGATTCAGCAGTAAACAGCACAGCAAGACTGAGTGTCTTAAGAAGACTTTGGATCCAGCAGGCATAGGAGCAGAGCACACAATTTAAAATAAATTTTTCAGGTTATTCCACTCCATAAAGGTGGAGCCACAACAGACCCCAGGAACTATCGCCCTCAAAGCCTGACTAGCTTGGTCTGCAAGGCTCTGGAGCGCATCATCATGGAACTCAATAACAGAGACATTGGTAACCTCCAAACACTGGACCCTACCCAGTTCGGCTTTGTTAAGGGCAGATCATGCCTCCTAAACCTGGTGGACTTCTTTGAGACAGTTACCAAGGGTATAGACGAGGGAAAGGTGGTACACACAGCCTACCTAGACCTTGCTAAGGCCTTCGATACCATTCCCCATTCTGGTATTATAAACAAGCTCACCAACCTAAACATAAACCCCTACATCACAAGATGGGTTGCCAACTGGCTCACGGACAGAACCCACATGGTGAGAGTTGCAGGAGCTAGGTCCGACTCTAAACTGGTTACAAGTGGCATTCCCCAGGGTTCAATCCTAGGACCCCTCCTGTTCAGCATATACTTCTCAGAGGTAACAGGCAAGCACAGGAGGACTACGGCTGCCCAAGTTCACAGATAACTGCAAACTAGGGGCTATAATTGACTCTCCGGCTGACACAGACATCCTCCAAAAGGGTCTCACTGAGATAGATAACAACTGTCAAAATCATGGCCTCAAGCTAAATGCCAAAACGTGTATAGTCATCCCCTTTGGAAAAAACAAAGTACCCACAAACTACCACATAGGTGGTAGTCCCCTAAATACAGAAAACATAATAAGGGATCTGGTGACCCAAGTAGATAATAATCACACCTTTGATAATCACATTGCCAAAGTGGTTAGAAAATCCTTCTATTTGACCCACCTAATCACAAAAGGGTTCGCATCCAGATCAAAAGAGGTCATTGTGCCCGTCTACTTATCACTCATCAGACCCATCATAGAGTACAATGCCCCATTTGGGAGGTACCTTACAAGACACCTGCAATAGCTGGAAAGACCACAGAAGTACCTCACCAAGAGGATCACTGGCCTCAAATAGATGCCCTAAGCAGCTCAACTGAAGAAACTCCTGCTGTACTCGGTTGCATACCGCCTACTCAGAGGTGATCTCTGCCTGACATATAAGGCCATGTCCAACCCAGACTTGATGGACATGCTCCACCTAAACAAAACCTTATCCCCTCGAGCCACATGCTCTAGGGATCTAAACCTCACCACAACAATAAATAAGACTTGCTGGAGGGATAGATTCCTGTCCCAGAGACTTCCCATGCTTTGGAACAAGATTCCAATCTACATTAGGCAGAGCTCCTTGCTAACACTCTTAAAAAGAAGCCTTGACGAGTGGATGGGAAACAGAAAGTTTTCCCCGGGGATCACTTCCATGGCTCTGCTGGACAGAGGCACAGGGAACTAATCTAAGGGGGCGGCGAAAGCCAACACATTCTGGCTAGGCTTATAAATGCCTTCGGGCAGATAGCTTAGTACCTACCTATGAACCTATGAACCTACATAGTACTGTTTATGAAACACATAATACATAGCATAAACAGCTTACAACCTATGCTTTCTATGAAACTTCCTTAGCTTCTGTAATACACAACTAATTACTCTTTAGGTTAGGAAACTCTTTTTCAATCAACAACATTTTACTTCCTAAGCTTTTATTGTTATCATCCTTTTGTTTTTAGTCTTGTATAACTATGTAACTACTGTATGAGATCTGTAATGTACCTAAATATCTCATTTGTTATTTTAATGTTTTGGATTTTTAATGTTTTGTATAATTTGGAGATTTTTTTCCCCAGGCCTCTGCTGAAAAGGGCTTGAGCTCCAGGTCAAAAAATGTAAAATAAATAATAAATAAATAAATTTCTAATATACAGTGAAAAAAGATACAGAGTGACTAGAAACACAGTAGAGTAATTAAGCTATGTATATTCTGGAACTGTTGGTTGGCCA
The DNA here is from genome assembly GCF_019279795.1 of Protopterus annectens. NCBI lineage: Eukaryota > Metazoa > Chordata > Ceratodontiformes > Protopteridae > Protopterus > Protopterus annectens. Next base: position 715,708,656 of record NC_056748.1, read on the forward strand.
CAGTGGTGCAGCGTTTAGCACTGTTACCTCAAAGCAAGAGGTTCTCTCGTTCAATTCGTGGATGGAGTGCTTTGTGTGTGGAGTCTGCATGTCCTCCCTGTGGTTGAGTGAGTTTTAAAGATATGCAGGTAGGTGCGTGTGTGTGCCTTCTGTGAAGTTTGGGTACCAGGCTGGTAACTCGACACCATAAAAACACCACTGCCAATCAATCTGTAGTTCAGTGATCTGCTGTGGTGACCCTTAACCAGGAAAAGCCAAAAGACATTGCTTTTTTTATATTCTAGAATTGTTAAGGGTGCACATTGCTTCATGTGAAATCATGTGAAATCAGATATTTTTGAGAGGATTTCAGATGGTTTCACTCTACAAACTGTTAATTACTTCTAGTCACTTCATTGCTATAGACAGATAAAGCCCTGAGTATGTCCCAGTTAACTCTCAGACATTACTGAGTGTGGAAAGGTGGGGAAAAGGAAAGTTGGTAGGGCATATAGTAAAAAACAAAATAAAAAAAAAACAGACAGAAGCATGAACAGCTAAGCCTCCAGGATGCCCCTAAGATCCTTGACTGGCACCAACACTGGAGTAGATCAGGGGGAGTAGGAGAATGTTTGGTAGTCCCGGCATGGATGTAGGGCACTGGGATGGGCTGGTAATAAAGAGATCCAAGGGGACAAAAAAATTAAAAAAAAAAAAAGTTAATGACTTCTAACAAGGTATTCTGCAATATTAAGGAAATTAAAGAAATTAAGGAAAAAGAAACAATGATTATAATGAAGCCACTTTTCTATATATCACAGGCAGTTCTGATTATAAGCTGCTAAGAACATTCATTCTGTAGTCATGTGTTTGATACTCCATCTGTCTCTTCCTACAGACTGTACTAAGTTAAGCACCACATGCTCCAGGGATCTAAACCTCACCATAACAATAAATAGGACATGCTGGAGGGATAGATTCCTGTCCCAGAGACTTTCCAACCCCTGGAACAAGATTCCAATCTACATTAGGCAGAGGTCCTCCCTAACCCTCTTCAAGAGAAACCTTGACGAGTGGATGGGAAACAGAAAGTTTACACCAGGAATCACTTCAATGGCTCTGCTGGACAGAGGCACAGAGAACTAATCTAAGGGGGTGACGAAAGCCAATACATTCTGGCTAGGCTTATAAATGCCTTCAGGCAGATAGCTTAGTACCTACCTATGAGCCTATGAACCTATGAACATCAACTAATTGAACATGGTTCCTAAATCAGCCTGAAAAGATTCATTGTGCATTGTAGTCCTTCTCAGTTAATGAACGACAACCAAGTAATTAAAAGCCATATATTTTGCACTTCAGAGGCTATCTAGTCTACTGTACAAAGTATATTAAAGAACATCAGCTTCCCTGCTGTTTGCAACAGTGATATATTTTAAATATAATTGAGCATTAAGACTTTGAACTGTTACATGGCTCTGATAAAATACTGATCTTGTCACCCTTCACTTACATTGTGTAATCAGCAATCTGGATTGCACAGGAAAAATACATTGCAAGGGTATGTTGGGGGAGGTCATCATTTTCAGCAAGATCATCTTAGGTCAGCAATCCTAAAGCCTCTTATTCACTTACAGAGGAAGTATCTGCAGCAGTTAGCTCTTCATATAGGATGCCAAACCAAAGGGGTATATACAGCGGCTGATTGTACAGATTGTGCCTATTACAAGAGTTACAAAATACCAGTTTTCTTCTCAAAGGGTTTAGTGTGGGAATGGGGTGGGGCGCATAGAAGAGGATAACAGGAGACGTCAATACTAGAGAAGTGCTACTATAATTTGACGATCAGAGATTGCATATAATCCAGGGAAGAAATAAAAGTTGTTTGGAAGTCCTAATCATTCTTTCACTTCTGAGAGGGAAGCTTCTACAGGTTGCCAGAGATGAAAACAAACAGTTACAAATATCAAGAAAAAGCAAACTATTAAGATAATAAACACAATTATAGAGTCTAAAGAATTGGGGTGTGTGTGTGGGGGGGGGATGTTGCTTTTTTTATTTACCCCATGTCTAGGTGGAAGAATTAATCAAGGTGTATGCTTAGTCAGTTCGTCTCTGCTAAAGACCATCTGGATGACTCTCTCTCTCCTGGAATTTTACAAATGCATCAACAAATCCACAGACTTAACCGAATTTATCACAAACCACAGCAAAGATAAAGTGAATTTCCTGGACTTCACCATTAATAAAAGGGAACAAGATGGGCTCTTGACCAATAACATTTATGGGAAGCTAATGAGAGTCAATATGCTTCTTCATGCAAACAGTATGAATCTTCAGATCATCAAATAAAATGTAATTAAATCCCAGGGAATGTGCATGGCAAAGTTTTCCAAAGAACTGAATGACTATTCTTAATGTAAATAACCTGGAAAGAGACTTTTTAGTTTGAAAGTATAACTATTATTTAATATGTACACACTACTAACTTTATTTTTTCTCACAGTGATCATCACTGAAATGCTTGTGTTTTTCTTTTTGAACTTGTATCTACTAGAAAACTGTATTGAATACTACTTTGTATAGACTATAAGATGTGTATTCTGCATCTTACTGTATGTATACTATTGTAGTATCTATTATTGTATATTGCTTGTACTTCTATGGAGCTTTTCTCTCCATGGCTCTGCTGAAAATGGGCTTCTAGCCCAGTCGGACTTTCCTGGTAAACAAATGTAAATAAATAAATAAATAAAAAAGGATTACTGCATTTGTTACAAGACCCTATCAAAGAAAAGAACATTCAGGGAAATCCTTCAGCATTTGAACCTATTAACAGACTACATTAGGGCTATGGAAACTTATACAAAGACCTAAAGATTAAAAAAGAAAATACCATATGGCCATCACTTTCACCCTAGACCACATGTCCATCCACATTATCATTAAAGAAAACTGGGATATCAGTGACAATAGCAAACAGATTGCCAAAATCCTGGACTCAGAGCAGAAGTGTCGGAAATGTTTTAGAATCCCAGAAAGATTGTAATGACCCATGTGTATATGGGGCCTTCAGATGTGCAAACCAGAACTGCTCATTCTGTGAGTGATATGGATAATTTCACATGCCCTAGATACTACACAAATTTAAAGCTGGTTGTAACACAGATATGGCAGTGTATGGGGTGAAGTGCTTGAAGTGTGATGCATTGTACATGGGCAAACCTGCAAACAAATTGAAAATCTGAATTTCCCAGCATGTTTCAGACATAAGACATGCTTTAGCTAAACATAACAGGGAGAACTCCTGAATGGTAACCATAATGCTCTCCTGGAAAAGAAAGGACTTGAATGGCAGATAAGGCTAAATACATGTATCAAATAGGGCCTACATTATGGATGTTCTATCAAGAGCATACTTCAACTCAGAAAACTCAACCATAGAATATTTTACTAAAATCTATTCAGCCCAGCTATTTGAGCATATGAATGCAGCGGGTTCCTATTGGAACATTAAAAATGCAATTTTTTGAATCACTAAAGGTCGACCTTTAATGATCGAACAATTACATTTTTGAATGCTCCAAAATATATATATATATAAAAAAAAGGTTAAGTAAAGGCTGTAGGCGGGGGGGGGGTAAGCCTCCCTGCACCTCCCACACCCCCCGCCACTTAAATATACCAAATCTGAGATTGCTCTGCAGTGTAGGAAAGGGAAACCTTCCTATTCCTGTGCTTAACTCTGTTAAAGTGCGATCTCGGAGATGGTATATTTAAGTAGGGGGGGGTGCAGGAGGGCTTTCCCCCTCCTCACAGCAGTTACTTTTGTTTTTTTTTATTACATTTTCGAAGTTTTCGCACTTCGATCATATGGTGTCAACCATATGGTATTCGAAGTACTGAAACTTCGATAATGTAATATGTAACCGAATGCAGCACCTGTCAACCATTTGTGCACCCACTTACACCCTCATACATCCTGGTCCTAACAGAATCTCCACCTGGTTCACAATCGGATCCCATATACTCTTCAGATTGGTTAACTAATGAAACAACAAACAGCTTCTTATCTTGGACACAATGGACCAAGAAGATAGTACCACCATGCTCTGCAGACATAGTGATTAATTATTCCATCTAGACTAGGGGCAAACATGAAAGCAACAATACCCCCCTTTAAGATCTATAATTGTGTTTATTTTCCTGAAAAGGGTATCACAGGAAGGTATGCAAGCACATCAGCCAGTTTCCATATTCTAATAAAGGAGTTTCTTCTCCAATCTGAAGCATGTTTTTCTAACCCTTTAGATTTCCCATGCAATCAACCAGTCATGCTGGGTAGCTTGGTCTACTCCCCATTTTCAACAGGATTTAAACCACTGCAAACTAAGTTTTAATATCTGCTGAAGTCTTTTTATGACTGGAGAATTTAAACCTACAGAGGATCTCTGTGGATATTTATTAGTTTGTGTTACTTTTTACTTTACTAATGGTGGTCAGGAATACCTTAGTATTTAAGGTGAAGTTAGATGTATAGCTTACAGGTCATATGGATTACAGTCATGGTACCACTGCTGGTACCACCAAAGACAATGGAACCTTAGAAACTTACCTTTCTCTGCTTTTTGGTGATTGTAACAAGGAGAAGCCCTTTGTATAGGTTTGTACAACCAAACAAGAGCATCAGTCCACTCCAAGTGGACTTTAAAAATTTGCATTTTTTACATGGCACAAAGCCTACCTGGAGTTTGTGGTTAAATACTGACTCTGCATGTCTACATAGGGCATGCTTGCGGCTATTTAGTAGGCATCCTGGCATATTATCAGGGACTATCGATATAGTGTTCTTACCCTTAGAGAACTCATTCATTACCTGCTCCCTAGAGATAGTTGGAGGTTATGTTTGATGTTAGTAGGTTGTGGGCCACTGGCAGGGGCAGGGGCAAGGGTAAAATTCAAGCTGATTTAGTCAGATTTCTGATTTGCTATATCCTCTGCCTCTGTGTAAATGGATCAATAAACCGTTATTCCTGTCTTAGTCAACACTCCATTTAAAATACAAGTTGTTTCCCGGATAAAGTGGATAAAGTGACTGACCAGCTGATTACTTACCATCAAACTTCTCAACAGTCCAGAATTTCAAAGACTATCCCAATTCCTGCTTCATATTTTTGGTCTGTTCATCATAAAGGTTGTTGTTTTCTGGCAAAAAGCTTGAGGACTGAAGTCACTTAATAATCTCAGACATTTGATTTTCAGACTTCATATACATTAAAAAATGCATGCTAATACAAAACCTACTATTCTGTCAACCTTTTAAGTGTATAATAGTAATAATTCTAAATTTTCCCTAATTTTGTTCCCTTTTCCACACAGCCTTTGCACAATTTTCCTCTGCTTAGAGGTTGAGAAGTATGCATACCATCCAGTTATTCACTGCCATATTTATAGCTTCATATTTTCATAGGATTATCATAGGATAAGGACCACACTGGAAATTTAAAAACCTATCCATGCATCCCATATCTATCCAGCTATTTGTCTTAGCCTTAGAGGTTATTTTATGGAGTCAGTCTAAGACAGGTTGTGATTTTCAGACTACTTCTGTCCAGTACAGACATAGGTGGTACACCTGGAGACAGCTTTATGGTCTGACCTTACAAGAGAGTTGACATTAACTAGTGTGGGAGTAGGCACTGTAGCGTTCCCCCATATTTGTGACTATCAGATCCAGTATGTTTGCACCCATATTGGGCAAACTGACTAAATGGTATAGGGTGTTTGTGTTTATAAAGTCCATAACTCTCTGGCCCTGCAAGTTTGGTGTCATGTAATGATACACAGTCACCCAAGACTATGGCATTTGGTTGATTAGTTGGTGTCTCTAATAGGTCTAAGTATGAGGTATGGGTCACATGGGGCATAGCTGGTGATGTATTGCTTGCAATAGTATGAAATGGGATTCCACCTAAGGTAGCATGAACATGAAGATGCTCTACTGCATTCTGTTTGACCTACCCTGAAGTATGTTTTTATGTATATCCACACACCTCCCCCTTTACTCCATGCCTGTGTAGTAGCTGATCTGCATATGTGGAAGTCATTGTATTCCCCCACTACTGGAATGCTCAGTATCACTAAGTGCACTAATGATTGCTTTCTCCAAGGTAAGTAGGGCTTGGAGAGAGCGCAGTTTCTTGTTTAGGCTCCTGGCATTTAGCAGTTTGCTTTTCCTGATTTCGAAATTTGGTCAGTTTGCCACTGCATAAAACTGCTCTCTGGTGGAGGAAAATGTTTTTGCCAATATTAAAATGACTACCATGGACAGTTTCAGCCCATCCTTGTCAAAGCAGTGTGGTCTGTTGACCGTATCATCCCATGATGTCAGATTTTGTACCTCCATCTTATAAGTAACACACGGGTATATTAAACCACCACCATGTGTGGACATAGTTTAGTATGCAAACAAGCAAGCCAAAAACTGACAAAACCAAGTACAAAATCCCAAAGGCAGTCAACAAATGTAAAAACAGCTTGAAGAACGACTGTAGACAAGTACTCAAAAGGTGCAAGCACCACTTTAATACATCAAACAATAAAAACTGGTGACCAAGCGTTCTTCAGGCTGTTTTTACATTCATTGACTGCCTTTGGGATTTTTTACAGAGTTTAGTATGCATTAACATTTGTGGTAGCAGGTGCTACTGTGGATTGGCTCTGGGCTCCTTCTTTCTGCTAGTTATAATGCTATGCATTTGGCTTTTCTTGTGCACTGCCCTTCAAGTCTGTCTTTCATAAGAATTTGATCTTCTATGGCTGATATGTGTTCACTACAGCCTTGTTACTCTTTTCCAGTGTCTTCTCCACAGTGGCTACAAATAACCAGTATCAAGTATGTTATCCAATAGAGCATGAAATTAACTTCTTGCGGAATTCCTTATCAAGCACTACCGTACAGCTTCAAACACCAAGGCAGACCATATCACCCAGATCTGTATAGTCAAATAATTTGACAGCAGCACACAGAGGACAAGATCACATAGGATTGTAGGAACATAGGGGGTTACTAGGCTAACAGCACCATGGCCCTAGCTCAAGCAGACACTAAAATCAGCACCTATTGCCCCTGTCCAAGAGGGACACAGTGGAACCCCTGGGGTGAATGTCCAGTTACCCATCCAGTCATCCAAGTTGCGCTTAAATAGGGCCAATGAGCGGCTTTGTTTAACATGAATAGGAAGCTTGTTCCAAAGATGGGGCAGCCTCTGTCAGACAAATCTGTCTCACCAGCAAGTTCTGTTGATGTCACATACTAGGTTAAGGTCCTTTGAGCGAGTGACCTGTGTGCCATTTGACTTGCGAATGTGCATCATTTCCATTAAAGCTGGGTCAGAGATTGCAATATATGCAAAGCACAGGTCTCATGCTATTACTTCCACTCAGCAGTGGTAAGCCTCCCTGTGATATGTAAGTTTGTGTCCTGATGGCACTCATCAGAGTATATTTACAATGTTTTCACTCTTGGTGTCAGTAGTAGCTTTACTGTGCTTCCTCTTTTGTCTTCTCTTACACTTTTGTAACCTCTATCTGAGGATTAAAATATCGGAATGAAAGTTCAACTAAACTTACCATGTTTTTGCTATGTCCCTTACCAGACAGTGTAATGATTACAGGTATACTCTGCTCAACTGACAATGTAATTATCCCTTTCCTGTCTCATGTGCTTCAACTCTGTAGACAAATGTGCAGAGCATCACCACACATGTACAACTCTGCCTACTTCACATACATCAGGTTTTATCATATCTGCTTTGTAATATACTGTGTCATGCAGCCTTATATTCAGGTGCAAATGTGGCAAGTGTATAATGATGCCCACTGCCAGAGACAACTGATGTGGTTGGTGCAATGTGGTAGTGTGTGATAAACCAACCTTGGTAGATTTAACAAGATGCATAACACAGCATCATGACTTCTCTGCCATATACTACAACTGGGGAAATCTTATGTCCTACCTTTATGAGTTGAGTGAAATGGTCCCATTGGTGAAGAAGAACCCCTTAATCCATCAGTACATAGAACTCAATCCTCATCATATTAGATACTGATTTCTGAGCTAATTAAAAAGTAAAAGTTGAGTAAAGTACTTAGTTGATTCACTGCTTTCACCATGTCCATCCACAATCAAGTAAAAATGCCGCTAATTTCATCTGTTCTGTGTTCCATGCCTTGTTTTTGTTCATAAGTACTTTTTCTTGTTGTTAGTCAACAGTCAGGGGTTATTTACAATTTATGTCCCACCACAGATTTGTGTATTGCCTATGGCATTGTCATGGATGAAACAGCCGCCACATTCTTCCTTCATGTCTGGTGAACAAGATTAGGGAATGCTTCCTATCTGAGTCATATGTTGCTTTCTGTGATGTCCGATGTAACTTTAAATATTGTGCAGCTGCTATCTGTCTCCAGTCCTCACTTTAGTGATGTAATTCCTTCATTTTATGAATGCTATAGTCTGTCTTGCATCCAAATTCACATATGGCCACACTGGAAGTAAATTAATGAAGCAATGCATGAAATAGTCTATTTTTAAAACAATTGTTTGCTGAGGTCCAATAGTCTGTATTCCTGCCAGGTTTTTTTTGCTGATATTTTTTCCTTAGGTAATCAGTGTTGCTGTTTGGACAGTTTTCTGTTAATGCCATGTATGCATTGTTTCACACTTCACTTTGTTGAAATTTATTATCCTCATTGTGTTTGCCAGTTAATCTATTTTTCAATTTGTGATTTCATATGAGCTTATTTAGGTTTGTTTTTTATCCACAGATATCTAAGGAGCCAAGCATCCACAGCTTTGCAGTTGTACATCGGAAGTACTAACACAAGGATGGTACCTGCCCTTCGGGATGAACATAGACAACTGTTGTTAAATTCTATTCTAATAGTATAATAAATGTGTACACCTTATCAGCAAATAAATTAATCCCCGGCATTCACGGTGCTTTATTTTCCATGCAGGAACAGTGTAACCTTTCCTGCATGGAAAATGGCCACCTTGCGATCCAGATATGTTCCGTTTTAACGTGCACGAGTGGCCCTACACTGTTCCAGCACGGAAAGCCATGCTGTATGTTAATCAGCTCATTTGCTGGTGAAAACCATGCAAATTAGCTGGATTAGCAATCCAGCAAAGCAGCATGTCTCTGTACTGGAACAGTGTAACTTACAGAAATGTATTCGGTTACTAACTGAATACATTTCTGCCCTCTACACAACAGAGGTATGGCAGCACTCCAGAAAGCATGCATTATTGAGGTTATGCATGCCAGTGGCTAAATATATGTCCATTGGCATGCAAAACCATTTAAAAAAAAAAAACCTTCTATTTCTGTTGGCCGAACTAGGCCATTGATGGCAGGGGAAGTGGTACGCTAGTTGGAGGGGGGGTGGAATATGTAAAAATGAGGGGGGTAATATTCACAACTTTCTGCATTTTCCCATTATAGTCAATGGCATGCAGAAAGTAAAAATCGCCAGGGAACAGTGGTTACTTAGGAGGAAGGCTTGTGCTTAGTGCAGTAACTAGGGCTGGAGGCAGTAGGGTATGTTAATGAGGTGACTTATACTGAATCACAACATAGTCAAGAAATTTTCTAAGTGTCAGACTGCACCTAACCATGTATGTGCTCTAACATGATAGTGTAGGCAGGAGGAGCAAGGAACATGAAAAGGGGGTGTGTCATGCTTGGTGTAAGCACATTGGATGTCTGTTGGCTGGTTTCAGCTTAGCTAAACACAGCTAAGCGAGGGATCATGTCTGAGGCTGTTTACTCTTATTCCATGAAATGAGGAGCATGTTCGCACCCTGGAGAGGGCCATTTCTTGATGTTTACACAGCACATAGGCATAAAGAGACAGGAAATAGCAAAAGGCAAAGGAAGTAGCAGAACAAAGGAAACACTGTACAAATTAGCAATATGGGAGTCTACAACCCACAATGGGCCAATGAAAGCACTCAATAACACAGTAGGCAGGGGGCTGCAGAGCTGACAATGGGAGGAAATGTAAAAAAAAAAAAATAAGGGGTGACTGCATACAATAAAGAAGAAAAGAAGCAGAAATCACTACTATGGGATACTTGCAACTCAGAATGGGCCATGCAAATATAATACAGCTGGCAGGTGGCTGCAAAGCTAAAGATGGGAAGACATGTAAAATAAAATTAAAGGGCAACAGCACAAAGTAAAGGTGAAATTATGTAGAAATCACTATTATGGGAGTCTTGCAATTCAGAATGGGCCATGCAAATATAATACAGTTGGCAGGTGGCCGCATAGCTGTAAATGGGAGGAGATGCAAGTAAAAATTAATTACAAAAAGGGCAACAGCAGAATAAAGGCAATCATGCACAAATTACCACTAATGCCTCTAACACTCACAGTGACCAAATCAAAGCCCTGAGTAATATAGCTGGCAGCTAGAATGTATCATAGTCAGCCAATCATACAGTCAGCATCAGCAACACAACAGTATAAAGTATGGAAAAACCTTACAGTCTGGTTTACCCCACAAACTCTGCACCAGTGGTGTACACATGAGGGAAACTGTAGTTCCCCAACACCCATGAGGAGAGGACCAGAAATATGCACCTCCTCCTCTGTGTAGCACAATACCCGGAGGTACTGGGATATCATGGGGATCTCACAGGCATCAGCATCCAGGGTACTTCACCAGTTCCTGGATGCCATGTCAACACATGCCGGTGAGCACATATATTTCCTCCACACCCGTGAGGTGTTGACCAGCAATATGCATCTCTTCCACCAAATAGCAGAATACCCTGAGGTAGTGGGTGCTACAGACTGCATGCACATACACATCAAAGCACCACCTGGTGACTGGGGTAGGGACTATATAAACCGCAAGGGGCTCCACTCCATCAACTGCCAGGTCATGTGCGATGCCCAGGGCATTATCATGAATGTGTGTGCTGCTGCCCTGAAAGATATCACGACTCCTGTATCTGGCATTCCTCACAGCTGTATCAGTGGTTTGCTGAGGGGACATCCCATATGGCCATTTAGTGGGGGATGCTGGCTATGCACTGGAGCTGTGGATGATGACACCCATCAGAAATGCACACACACCCACAATAGAATGCCATAATGAGGCACATGCACAAACCAGGATCATTATAGAGCGCGTGTTTGGGATGCTTAAGTCACAGTTCTGCTGCCTTGACATATCCAGTGGATCCTTGCAGAACTCTCCAGCCACGTGTGCACACATGGTCATAGTATGTGCCATGCTACACAATATAATCCTGCGGAAACAGCTGCAGCAGGAACAAAATGGGGAAGGGCGACACAGCCCCCCACCATTGCCAAGGCCTCCACAGGCACAGAGGGACTCAGAGGAGGAACTTTCTGAGCCTGCCCCTATAGCAGACAGAGGCATTCCCAGAATGCCCTGGCCTTGGCAAAGAGGCAATGCATAGCCCATACACTGACACTGTATGGACCCAGGGACTGATCTCTCTATCTCTCTGACTCACACACACAGTAAAATGGATGCCAAACATCACACCACCTATACCTTACCATATATAGGTATTATACTGCATGCATCCAACATAGTCAGCCCTCAAGCACCATCCTCACAACAGCCTCAGGCACAAGGTAAGCCAGTTTCCTTAACAAAATAAATGAATGGAGTGGAATGTTCTGATAGCATATCTATGGTATTGATCAAGCATCCAAGGGAATGGCGTGGCTAACTGGGATAGCATCAGACAACTGACAGCTCTGTGTAACAGCAGGAAGTGTATCCCCAGTACTGGCCTACCTACACCATGCAGTACCACCCTAGCTGACAAATACCACTGCAGTATATGTGGTGAGCCAAATAACTGGGGAGGGGATCATAGGTCACATGCATGGATGTCAAAGTGGGGGTCCCATACCCACCCCAGCTTCACCCAGCAGATCAGCTGTAGAAAACCATACAGAAATGTCTGGCAAAGGCCCACACATGGAGACATCCATGAAATCCCCACCTACAGACGTTTACACAGTGATATCACAGCAGACCTTGCAGTGGCAGCATGGCTTTGATAGGTAAGAAGTCTGAAACTACAAATGTTTATGCCAGTACAATCTGACCTGTGATTGATACTGTTATGCCTGTAGTCTCAAAGATAGGGCACACCACTATGGTAAATGGGACCAAAATGTTAAGCAAATATCAGCACAGTCTCTGCAAGTATGTATTGTGTACAGATGTGCCCCCCGTAGTTCCAAATAAATGCAGTAACATGTCCCTAGCCTTAAGCAGCATCCAGCCATCAATTAGAGTTATGCATCAACACAAATAGAAAGCAATTGTCAGTAACACCCACAATCATCTTACTGGTACCATCCCAGGGTTGTCTACTGCCGGCAACCTGGGAACATATGAGCATCAGAATGCACTGCCTTACTTCAGATGGCCTGCATCTGTCACACCTGGCTTACAGACCTCTGGCAAATGCCTATGCCTCACCCACACTGCCCTGTTAGGGAGTGTCATGGGGTCCATAACACCAACATAACACAGTCTAAAAAAGGCAAAGAAAGGCCATGCTGCTAACTGCTAGGAGAAAACCTACCAGTGTCAGAGAGCCAGAAATCTGGCCAAAGCCATGAATAATGGGGTGAATAAGGTCCAAAGAGAAGGACACCTTTAAAATACTGCTCTAATAATGTAATAAAGTTGAAGGAGTGATTGTAGTAGCATGGAATGTCTGATGGGTACGAAGTCTGAAACTTCAATGTCAATTGTCAATAATATCTGACTTCAACCTGAGTGACTTGCAAAACACTTTTTCTGGAAAACCGCACTTGTTTGGGTAACCAACAAGTTATATGAGTCATGGATGTGGACATTTTGTGATACTCTGTACAGTCGACAGGCAGGGCTAGGAGTTTAAACATGGGAATGCACTCACTGCAGGCAGGCCTAACCCTGGAAGGTGGTGACATGTCTGCACCCACAGAACCCTGGGCCACAGCCATGGGGAGTAACACACCCCAACCTGATCACTCATCCTATGCAACATCCTGACCCTAACATGTGGCCATTCAAGCAAAATGAGGTGGCCCATACATATATGTGTGACAAACACACACCTCCAGGCTGGTCAAACAGTCTGACACACACAGGACCCTCCAAGTGTAGTCAACCATTGAGGAGAGCCCAATGCAAAGTACTGGTAGCTGTAGGCAAACATATCTTCCCAGGACCCCCCCCCCCCACATATCCTATCCCCTACAACTCTGTCTGGAGTCTGCCTGTCACCCTGATCCTGTCTGACTTATATTACCCAACTGTGGATCTGAAATCAGACCAGGGCAGAACATAAATGCACAGAGATGCCACCATTGTAATATATCACCAAGGTGCTGAACCATTTCCACAGAACCAGCAGTCAATTGCTTGTAGGCACACCCCTCAACAGGCTGAATAGTGCAAGAATGTATAGCGTTTGGCCCATAAACCTTGTGTGAGCATCATCCACTCTGTATTCCTCTGGTAAATCACTGTGATGATCTGAGGAGGTATGTCATCAGGTACTGAAACAGTACATGACAGTGTCAAATGGCATATATGACAGATGTCTGCTAAAACCAGCCCTGCAACCCTTGCAACCCATACATTACTGAGAGAAATTGTCAAAATCATTGTATGGCCCATTGTCCCCACATTTTGATAGGCTACCTCCAGATATCCTGCACCAACAGGTTTAGAGGTATGGCCATAGCACAAAACAAACTGGACTGGAGTACAACAATCCCTGGAATGGAATCTCACATGTACTATAGAAGGACACACTGGGCATACTCATAGACTTAGAGAAATGTCAGTAGGATCTAGGAATGAACAGGCCTTCCCCACCCAGTGCACTTTCCATTGCTCCACCTTAGTGGTCCTGAAGATGTCTGTCACCATAGAAGTCACTTTTGTTAGGCACAGCCCCATAGGCTCTGTAGTGCATATGATAACTGCATAAAACTATAGTACAAATAACTGGTTAGGTAGGAGTTCTAATCTCAGTCCTGGCAAATGTAAAAGTGTGTGTGTGTGTGTGTGTGTGTGTGTGTGTGTGTGTGTGTGTGTGTGTGTGTGTGTGTGTGTGTGTGTGTGTGTGTTCACAACTAAAAGCTTTTGGGTCCATTCAAACCCAGTACAATTCCCCTTACCCTTCTTTAGCAGTCATTCAGATATCAGTCATCTTAGAAGTGCCTTCCATCAGGCCTTAATCCCATAAGCTTTGTGGCATGTGCGATAACTGTATAACCTGGTAATACAAATAACCTAGTTAGGTAGGAGTTCTAATCTCAGTCCTGCCAAATGTAAAAGAATGTGTGTGTGTGTGTGTGTGTGTGTGTGTGTGTGTGTGTGTGTGTGTGTGTGTGTGTGTGTGTGTGTGTGTGTGTGTGTGTGTGTGTGTGTGTGAGTGCATGTGTGTGTTCACAGCTAAAAGCTTTTGGGTCCATTCAAACCCAGTACACCACCCCTTTCCCTACTTTAGCAGTCCTGCAGATCAGTCCTCTTAGAAGTGCCTTCCGTCAGGCCTCAGCCCCATAAGCTCTGTGGTGCATGCAATGACTGCATACCATGATAGTACAAATAACTAGTTAGGTAGGAGTTTTAATCTCAGTCCTGGTAAATGTAGAAGTGTGCATGTGTGACAGTTGTGTGAGCAAGACTGAAGGAGTTTTGTGTTTGTTTGCTTTTTTGTTTATAGGTGACACAGTTTTATGCTATTCCCACCCACGACACTTCACAGTGCCCCACCTTATCAGTCCAGATGATGTCAGTCCCTTATCAGCAAACCTTGGCCAGCTATCAACCCTGTAAGCTCAGTAGTGCATATGACAAATGCTTAACACTATAGTACAAATGACTAGTTTGGCAGAGGTTCTACTCTTGTATCCAGCAAATGTGTGTGTGGGTATGTATGTTTGTAAGTAGAAGTATTTTGATGTGTTTTCCACCCACTGCCCTACCTTATCAGTCCTGCTGATGTCATTCCCCATATCAACACCTTTGGCCAGCTCTCACCCCAGTAACCTCTGTAGCATGTGTGGTAACTGTGTAACACTATGATACAAATTACTAGTTAGGTAGGGGTTCTGCTCTAACATCTGGCAAGTGTGTATATATGTGTCTGTTTGTAGGACAAAGTATTTTGATAGGTTAAACACCCACTGCACTACTTTATCAGTCCTGCTGATGCCATTCCCTTTATAGGTTCAACAAGTGTGTAGTAGGTAATGGTCCAGGAGGCTTAACAAGCCTAACACATGGAAGGCCCTGCCATTGTGTCACCCGATTTTACGTCCCAGTGCCTGTATCAAGTATAGCCACTGCAGTGATCCTTGGGTTGAAGTGTCTATTACGCATCAACTCATCAAGATTTCTCTGGAACATGGTCAGCTAGGTGCTCTGCCTGACATGTATGGGAAGTGTATTCCAGGGCATGTGCAGTCTCTTGGTGAGGGACCTGTACCACCAGCATGTTGCGGTGATTGTGCTACAGAGGTAGAGGTCTCTACAGTGTGGAGTGTGGATGGATTTATATGTAGCATTTCTAAACCAGCTGGGTCAGATATGGCTTTGTAAGTCAAGCACAGATAGCTGCTAATTAGGTGATATGACACAGAGAATAGCTTGGGTCTGCTGGGTCTGTCTGTGTAGGATGTGTGTTCAATGCCTAGGAACCCCTTTGTGAGGTGCTTCTGTGGCTTCTTTAGCTGTAGCAGGTGTCTAGTGAGGTACATGGCAAATGGGCCATAATACTCAGGGAGTGGTCTAATGAGTGAATAGTAGGCAGAGATCATTACCTCTGTCTTCCTGGATGCAAAACCCTTGGTAATGCAATGTGCCATATAGAAGGACTTCCTGACCACATTAGCAATGTGGTGCTTGAAGGAGAAGTTGCTGTCAACCTATGTCACCAGATCTCTTATAATTCCTACAGTGTTCATTGGGCTCCCATTGATGTGGAACTTACTGGGAACTGAGTATTTTACCAAAGGGGATGATGATGCATTTTGTGGTGTTAAGCTTTCTGTAGGATGTCTGCATCACTTGTGTAGTTCATGATAGCTCCCAGGTTGCAGTCCTCTGTGAACTTGGTCAACCAGAGCTCCTCCGTGTTAGGCTGGACTCCTGGGAAGTAGATGCTGGATAGGACACTATCCAGTACTGTTCCCTGTGGGACTCCACTTATGACAGCTTGCCAGTCTGACATGGAGTTTGCCACTGGCACACTGTGTGTTCTGTAAATCAATTTGCAAACCACCCACTGATATAGGGGTTAATGCCTAGCTTGTTGGGTTTACCAATAATCCCTGATGGAGGAATGGTATCAGAAGCCTTGGCCAGATTGAGGTAGGCTGTATGCAGTGCCTTATTGTCATCCACAGCCCTGGTGACTCACTCAAAGACATCAACCAGGTTGAGCAGGCATGATCTGCCATTCACAAATCCAAACTGTGTGGGGTCCAGAGTTAGGCGATTACCCATATCTTGGTCAATCAGGTCCCTGATGATGTGCCTATACCCGCACATAGTAGACTTGTCAGGCTAAGGACCCAATAATCCTCAGGGTCTGTAGATGCTACCCCTTTATGGAGAGGGATGACTGTAGCAATGTGCCAGTTTGGAAGGACAAAGCATGAGGTGAGGCTGTGACTGACCAGAGCACACAGATGTGGTGCCAGGTCTCCTTGTATGTCATGTAGAACACAACCACAGATATGTTGGGGTCCCATGGAAGCTGTATCCTTGCCTGTGGACAATGCAGATCTAACCTGGCCTGTAGTAATGCTGAATGCCTGGCATTCATCTGCCATTGTGATTGTCCCCTTGGGGGGGAGAGGGGTAAAGCTGGCACTGACTGTGTTGGCAAGACTGTGGCCAATATCTGTTGTATCAGGACAGGAATCAGCATTGTGCAGTAACTCACAGCACTTGTGGTTATTGCTGTGGAGGTCATTGATATAACTATCAAAGGCTTTTGTGATTGTCGTCAGTGTCTGCTGCAAATCTGCCTTCACAGCTGCCTGTAGGTGATTCCATGAGGGATCCCAAGTTGTGTTTGAGGCTAATAAGGGGGTTCACCTATCGTGGGTTGCCACCATTTTCTACAACAGTGTCCTCCTTCTGTTGTACACTTTACTAATGGCAGCAGACCATCATAATGGCTTCCAGTGTTTGGAGGACAGTGGCTGTGTTCTGTTGGCTATGGCTAGTATCATGCATCCATGTACATGTTTGTGCAGTACGTATGAGTATAATGTGACAGTCATGCAGCTATTTCCCATTGGCATGGGTGCAGTGAAGTCATCCACCCCTGTTTTTATGACTACAATGTCAGCATTGGAGAGGTTTTGCGAGGTGGTTACCTTTGTGGGGGTGTGGGTGAGATGTTGAGCTCCATGTTGATTACATCATGTTTGGATCTGACCAGGTAGGGATTGACAACTGTGGTCAAGCACCAGTCCCATATGTAAGTAATCAATACATGTCAAGGTTGTTGCATCCTCTACTGGGGGTCAGTAAGAGCCGGTCCAGGCCATTGGAACTGATGAATTCCATGAAGCGTTGGGCCACTGTAGTGGTGCTTGTCTACTTTCCCCAGGTGATGGAGGGGTAGTTGAGTCTTCTACTATGTCAGTCTTGAGTTGGACCCTCATAGATGCCAGGGTTTTGAGGAATGTGCATTGACAGCCTAGGGACAGAGCTGGGGACTGATAGCAGGCTATGGTGTGGATTGCACTATCCCGCAAAGTCAGTTTTACAGGAAGTACCTCTGTTGCATTATACTGGGATACTAGTTTGGAGCTGTGCATATCCATTATGGATATGGAGACAGCACCACCTCTGGAAGTGTGGTCCATGTTTTGGCACTGACAGTTGTGGAATGCATCATAGCCTGTTAGTGCAGGGCTGCTGTCTGCTGCTGTGAACCACCTCTCCATTATAGCACAAATGTCAATGTCCTCCACTCTGAGGAGTGCATTGAGTGACTGCATCTTGACAGTTAGATGTCTGTTGTTGAGCATCATGACCCTCAGATTGCATACATATCTAGCTGTTGCTGTGGTAATTTGATTTGGAAAACTGCCTAATAAGGCACTATAGGGGTGGCAAGACACTTACCCTGTACCTAGAAACCCAGGGCTGACAGATTTAGGGCATCTCTGACAAGGCATTGAGGTCTGTCAATCATCTTATTCCAAGCAGAGAGATACTGGATCCCCTGAAAATCACACACAACACATAAGCCAATGCTGCAGTCAATTATCTGGTGATAGTACTGCAGCATCATTCTGGGTAATGGCAATATACTACTCAGGGCTACTGTCACACCTACTTGGACTACATAATCTGAGTGTTCAACCATGTCTCTTGTCATGTAGACCAGGTAGGTGTGTCTCAGCTCATTCACATCCACATGAATGATGACAGAGTGATACTTGTAGCTGTTGTGGACTGGCCTGACTGGGTGTGTCATGTGTTGGATGCTGGCACATGATAGACAGTTGGCTGTTACCTCCTCCATAATCAACATAGTGAGTGGGACATCTGTGTGCTGCAGTACTGAGTCACCCATGATCACTGTATCATGCAAAGTGGTCAGCCTTAGAAGCTTAGGATGAGGGGCACACTGTGTAGTTGACATATGTGTCCTTTGGCATGTGCTATGTCATGGTGTCTGAGTGGGTGTCTGTCTTGTTAGTCTGTGCTGTTTGTGTAAATGTCCATTGAGTGCCTCTGTGAAGATGGGTATGTGGCTTTTCAGTATATGTCAGGGCTGCCATAATGTGTGTTGTGGTGAGCTATGTGGTCCACATGATGTAGTGCAGGTGTTGATCTAATCCTCTTGAACAGCTAGTCCAGTCTTTGTTGGAGAGTGCGTATTTTCATATTTGGTGATATTGGGGTAACTCTCACTGGTCTGAGTGTTTGGAGTTTAGAGGAGAGGGTTTTCTGTATACATGAGGCAGTTGCAACAATGCCTCAGACTGGACAAGTGCACCAGGTTAATGGGTGAAAGCACAGAAAAAAACAGACTTCAATCAAGCCAGGAGGGGTGATCATAAGTAGTAAGTACTGGGGCTAATTCTATGATGAACGAGTACTGCTGATGGCTCCCAGGTGTGATACACTTATTGATACAATGAGCTGTTGAAGTGCAAAGCTATAATGTTATTTGAAGTGCAAGACAGAAAAAACTAGCAAGATGTATGGTAGAAACTGAAGGCAGACTTCCTGCCACCTGTATTACTTTACCTCAGCTGTGCAGTTATCAGCACCTTTGGCCAGTTGGCCAGTTGAAAGCCCAGTAAGCTCTGTAGTGCATGCTGTAACTGTGTAACACTATAGTAGACATAACTAGATAGGTAGGAGTTCTCAACTGTATACCATTTTTGACTTGTGTATTGACTTTTACACTTCCCCTCACTTCAATTTAGAAGTCCTGTTGATGTCATTCACCTTAGAAGTACATTTGGACTAGATTAAATTGTATATGCTCTGTGGCATGTCTGATCACTGCATAACACTATAGTAGAAATAACTAGATAGGCAGGAGTTCTGATCCCAATACTGTCAAGTGTGTGTGTGTGTGTGTGTGTGTGTGTGTGTGTGTGTGTGTGTGTGTGTGTGTGTGTGTGTGTGTGTGTGTGTGTGTGTGTGTGTGTGTCAAGTCCTGTTGATGTCATTCACTTTAGAAGTACCTTTGGACTAGGTGAAATTGTATAAGCTCTGTGGCTTGTCTGATAACTGTGTAACACTATAGTAGAAATAACTAGATAGGCAGGAGTTCTGATCCCAATACTGGTAACTGTGTGTGTGTGTGTGTGTGTGTGTGTGTGTGTGTGTGTGTGTGTGTGTGTGTGTGTGTGTGTGTGTGTGTGTATGTGTGTGACTTGGATACTGTGTGTCTCATACAATTTTGATTTGTGTTCCACCCATTACACTTCCCCACCCTACTTTACTACTACTGTTGTTGTCATTCACCTTAGAAGCATCTTTGGACAAGGTGAAATTGTGTAAGCTGCGTAGCACATCTGATAACTGTGTAGTACCCCAATACAAATAACTAGATAGGCAGGAGCTCTAATCCCAATACTGGCAACTGTTTGTGTGTGTGTGCTTGTGTGAGAATCATGTACTGTGAAGGATATACTATTTTGAGTTGTTTAACACCATACTCATCCTAATTTAGTAGTCCTGTTGATGTCATTCACCTTACAAGTACCTTTGGAAAAGGTGAAATTATGTAAGCTGCATGGCATGTCTACTAACTGTGTAATACCATAATACAAATAACTAGATAGGCAAAAGTTCTAATCTCAATACTGGCAACTTTGTGTGTTTGTGTGAGAATCATGTACTGTGCAGGTTAAACCATTTTTAGTTGTGTAACACCATACTCATCCTAATTTAGTAGTCCTGTTGATGACATTCACCTTACAAGTATCTTTGGATGAGATGAAACTGTGTAAGCCCCATGGCCTATCTGATAACTGCGTAACACTATAGTAGACATAAATACATAGGTAGGAGTTCTAATCTGAATACTGGTGGTGTGTGTGTGTGTGTGTGTGTGTGTGTGTGTGTGTGTGTGTGCGTGTGTGTGTGTGTGTGTGTGTGTGTGTGTGTGTGTGTGTGTGTGTGTGTGTGTGTGTGTGTTATACATGGCAGGTGACCACCTCCTGATGCCATTACTTTATATAGTGTGGTAATAGTATTTACCTTACATGCAGAATGTGAAACTATTGTACAGGCCATACCAGTCCTCTGTACAGATGTGTCTGGAACATCCAGATGTTTGCAACCTATTAGTGCTCTCTCTGCCTTAACAATGCCCATGTATGTGATATAGTTGCCAAATAGACCACAGTGACTCTACTGACACATAGGGCAGCATCAGGTATCATACCTGACTGAAACAGCATACTGATACAATGTCTGCTACCCTCACACTTGTCCAGGCTTGTAGGTGCAATACATGAGTTCAAATGCTTGGCTTTACAAGTGATTTTGTCATGTCATGGGTCACATTAAAGGTTGGGAAAGGTGCGGACAGACATATCGTGGTCTCAATCAGTATATCTCAGAAACAAATGGCATCTTAACAGGTGGGTGTATGCATTTTATATCCACTCTATAGCAGTGATGTTTCATACATGTCCCTACCTTACTTAATTTGTCCAACACATTTTGCTGGCATCTGTCCAGATGTCTTGCACTGACAGGTTGTGAGGAATGCTACAGGAATTTTACATTCTCTTCAGATAGGTCCCTGTGGTGACCACTGTGATATAATACAATAAACCTCACCACAAGTGAACATGCAAATAAAGCAATATGGCTATAAGTCATAGTTGTGTGCATGGCAACTTGCATGGCCTCCACATGCCTGGGGTATTGCCAAAGCACAACTGAACAATTCCATACCAACTAGATTCAGGCTGACGTCCCATATGCAGACCAGAGTTGTGGGAGAGAGGTATTGTCAGCAGACTCACATATGCCCTTGGAAAAGGATGGATGCAGCATGTCTGCACATCTACAGTACAACACCCAATACTACACATTTTGCTGTCCTTCACCATAGATTTGCACTTCTGTACATTAGAAATCCCAACCCACAACTGCAATCTGACCAGGCACATGCATGTAGATACTCTACAGATACAAGTATGTCTCATACAGTAGTCTACTAATCCCCACTGGGACCTTACTTGCATGCTCCTTGTCAATTGTGTGCGTGCCACCAACCTCCAGCAAGTGGGGCTTTGTACCCTGTTGTTGTACTGTGATGGGTGGCCCAAGCTTGATAAGGAGCTCCTCATTTGGTGTCAGTGGGAGCTGCATGGCTGGGCTCCCACCTGTGATTTTGGGGTCCCTGGCCACAGCAGCAGCCCTTTGCCAGGCATGGTGTATGAGGTTGGTGGCATGATGCCGCACCTGCTCATATGTACGTGTGTGCAGGCCCACCTAATTTACCCTGTGGACAGGGTTATCCCGCAGGGTGGTCCTCTCCCACAGATGCTGCTGGCTTTGGCCCAACAGTACAGTGTGGTTCTGCATTATGGCTTCCATTATCAGGTTGCATTGCGCTGGTGAAAAGGTCTCCCACTAGTGATGTGACATTGCACCTGGTAGACACTAACAGGGAAACACATCACAGGACCCCATACATTTGGCAACAGTATGTCCAGTACCTGCACAGGTACCTTGAATACCAGTAGCCAACACTCACATCCATACCAGTAGCCACCACTCACAACCACAGCACACCCCTGTAATCCATCAGCTTGCATTGCACTCCTGGTCCTGATGAGTCATATTGCCCGCAGTGAGGGCACATTGTTTGCATAATCCGTCATTCCTCATTCAGGTCTGTGTAAATGGGTAACATTAGACATCTTCTATGCAGATGAGGTGTGGATGGTGCTGCGGATTGGTGTGACTACAATGTGTAATGCAGCTGGGAGCACATGCCTGATTTCATGTAGGATGCAGGTAGGGATGTTATCAGGTGCCATGGATACTTAAGTTTGTTGACTTTCAGTAGGCAATATGTACCTGCTCACTGGTGATGAGGGGAGGGGTGTGGGTGCTGTGCATATCCAGCTATAGTGCTGCTGAGCCAGGGGGTGATGTTTGCCCTAAACCTATCTGCAGCTAGTTGCCTATAGCTATGTTGTGTGTATATGTGGTCTGACTGGCCACCATTACAGGATGGGTTGGTTTGTGGCCTCAGAGATTGCAGACATATGTGAAGATGGCCTTGTGATTGGCCTTGGTGGATGTGTCCAATTTGTACTCATAGTTAGCCTTACAGTACTCCACCTGTGACCTTATATGCTTGATCAGACAAAAGCTGAGTTGATGCCAGGTTGGTGTGTGCTCCTGATTTGGTCTGTATGGTCAATCTAGGGACCAAGTCTGTGGTTTGTGTATTGATGCTGTCCACTACAACCATTCAGCCTACCTTGAGGGGGTTGATGTTCTCCTGTTGGGTATTCCTGAAGCTATAAAGTTATGTAGGTGCCCACATAGTATTGTGTTGTGGGCCTGAACACAGCTGCTAGTCCGAACATATGGGATGCCCTTCATGTGGGCCTTGCTCATTTACCTGGCCTGTGCGAGTGGATGTTACGGAGGTGTGGGGGCTACAGCTTCACAGACAGTAGGTGGAAATACCTCACAGGACAGGACATATGGATACAGCCCAGCAACATGGGGGACAAAGCTCCAGAGTTTGGTACAGTTTGTATGTCATTAGCATTGTTATACACATGAGGGGTTGCTACATTGACATGGTTTGTCTGGACATGCGTTTACTGGGTGACTTGACATCTGACAGTGATATGCCTCTGACATAGCTCTCAACTGGGATGTTACCCACAGACTGGCCAGATGTTTGTCTATTATGCTTGGTCTGTTCCTTGACTGACATCTGTTTTTGTCTTGTTGGTAGGATAATGTGAGGATTGTAGTCAGTAAGTGTTGTCATGCATTGGTGTTCCACACATCATTTGCTTCAGGGTTGTGATGTTACAACAACACGTGTAACGGCAGCTACTGTGTCAGTTTGTAGTGTGTGATATGTCCCTCTTTCCAGCCCCCTGTCCCATAAGTATGCCATGTGTTGTCCAGATGTCCTGCACTATGAGGTGCAGAGGTATGGTATATCATTAATTACCAACTGCACTCCAGTTAGCATAACAATGACCTGGGAGACTCCTGGCCATGGTATGCAGTGGTGGCCAGGGTTGTGGATCCACAACCTGGTAATTGTGTGGAAATCTGCACATATGACAGTATGTCTGCCTGGTCATTGTGAACAGACTGCCAAGATTGTATAGCAGTGTTGTGTGCATATGTTTTTTAGGTTTTGTAGGGAGAGTAGCAACTGTGAGTGCCATACCTCCTTTACCTATCTGACTCTGCATGCTTCTACAGCTGCTGGTAGTCTATCAGGTCCATATGCTTGTAGGGGCTGACTGTGAAATGTTGTGTAATACCTCAGGATTTCCAGTACACTGTGAATTGGGGGCAGTATATGTAGTGGTAATGTGTGAGTGGCAAACGGTATGTGGTTGCTCACACAGTATTATACTGTCATGTGCAGTTTGCTTATGGGTATGTTGATGTGACTGTGGTGCACTTGTTTGGGGGTATGCACTTTCAAACCTGTATCTGTGATGCACTAGTATTGCATCCCTCTACTTCCTGTTATATTTTCTAATGCATGTGTACAGCCCCAGAGCGGGACCTGGGTAGTGTTATGTCAGTCTGATTGTAGTCTGGACATTGCTCGGTAGCTCAGTGTAGTTTCCCTAATGTTGTATATCCACATATTCATAGGATGTCCAGTTGTCTGGCCGATATCTTTAGTCTGGTCCTCATAACTGTTATGTATGCATGACACATCAATGGGATACTATGGAGACTGTGGTCAGTAACTAATGAGAAGCAATTGAGTCCTGGAATTGTGATATTTTAGTTGATATATGTTAGGACATACATTGTTACTACATGAATGTTCTCAGCTTACCTACTGTTGCATGTTGGACATGTCCCTATTTTCAGGCCTTTGTCCACCCACTTTGTCAGGCTTGGTCCACATTCACTGCATTAAGGGGTTCTTAGCATACCTCTCCACTGCCAGATTTTCCACAGACTGTCCAGATGTTTGGACCATACTTTTGTTCAGTTCCACAATTTATTTCTATTTGTCTGGTAAATCACATTGATGATCCAAGGATTTATGTCAGTAAATAAATGACATGACATTTCAGTTCCCATCATCATATTCTTCAGTGACTGTCTGCTGATACACATACTGTTGCTGTAACTTGTGTTCATTTGTAACACAAATTTTGAAGTATGTTTGTATATGTGGGCCATCCCCACCACCACCACCATTTTACAGTCTTTGCACAGGTTCCTTGCAGTAACAGGTTTAGATGGATGGTTCTGAGCTATAACCACATTGCATGTTTTATACACACACACACACACACACACACACACACACACACACACATATATATATATATATATATATATATATATATATATATATATATATATATATATGTCTATATACAACACACAAAGGTTTCCATGAAGCTATCTCCCTAATGTATGCCTCTATTGCATGATATGCCTCTATTGCATGATATGTTTGAAAAGTGCAACATTAACTCCTACAGGTCAGCTGGTATAGTGGTACATTCCTCTGACTAAAATGTTCAGGGTCATAGATTTAACACTTGGGGCTGCAGTTTTCTTTTATTAATGTTAAATGACCTGAATGCAGGATATGTTCGTTAAAGCACTCCAAATTTTCACAGCTCTGATGGTGTAGTGGCATGTTGTTGAGGACAGCATCCTGCATTTGAGACTTGGCAGGGCTGACAATTTTGTTACTGGGCAGAGCAAGGACTGATGGATACAAACTGATTAAGGCACATTTATGCATATCATACATATGATGTTCTATTTAAGCAAGAACCCACAGCTAGGTGTGGGTAATGCTGCATTTACCCACAGTTGGTGTGGCTTGGTCAGGAGGACAATCCCCTCATGACCAAACAGTGCCAAGCATGGGTAAATCCAGCATTGCCCACACCCAACCACGGGTTATTGCTATTATACAATGACATTATTTGAGCAATACAGTACTTACCTTTCTTAAATAATGTCATTGTACCATGCCTCCATGCTGCCCTTCCACAGTTTTCTGCTATCCTGGGCCATTTCTGATGTTCTGCACATGTATAAGGGACATGTTCACACAATTACGCAATACATCAGTGCTGTGCAGAGGTAGCAATGGAGATAGTAGGATCTTGATTGCCTTTTTTAACATCTCTCAGTATGTTATACGAGTTGATGAACTTGTATAACATAGTGAGATCTATTAAAAGGGAACAGAGACGACTGTTGAATGGAAGATCTCCATTGCAATTATTTATGATATCTTGCTATATTATAAGAGGTCTTCACCTCGTAAGACATAGTGGGATATGTTAGAAAAAGCAATAGAGATCTTCATTTCCCCATTGCTATCTCTGCAGAGTAAAAATAAAAAACAGGAGATATACAAATAGAAATGGTCTGGGCAACCAGACCTTTTTCCATTTGCATACTCGGATTTACAAAGGGCGCTCTGTTTGGGCTGGCCAATTAGTGTAATCATTTTTGTATGTTAATGGCCTGTCTTTGTATAATATAAAACAAATATTTACATGCACATTTATAATTTTACATTTACCTTCCATGACATCTCCCTATGTGCTTTCATTACATTATATTCTTGTGTGACTATACTGTATGGGGCACGTGTGTTTATATGGGAGGTTCACATCTTTTCTAGACTGACAGCTCACTTTTGGAACTGCTCCACTACCCTGGTTGACAAAAAATAATTGCTATATAATTTAAGGTTACTAAAATAAGTTTGACACTAATTTCACATGATAAAATAAGTTGTCTATTTAGGGGCGCGAACAGTAAACAACTGCATGCAAA
This sequence comes from Protopterus annectens, assembly GCF_019279795.1. Classification (NCBI taxonomy): domain Eukaryota; kingdom Metazoa; phylum Chordata; order Ceratodontiformes; family Protopteridae; genus Protopterus; species Protopterus annectens. The sequence goes on from NC_056748.1 coordinate 715,735,245, forward strand.
GCTGCAGCTCTAACCACTACACTATCTGGGACTGAACAATTTGCTTGTATATTTTCATTTAGATACTATGGGATGTTTAAGTTGTAATGTACACACCCACATAGTTACACTTAAACATCCCTTAGGGCACTGTAAACTAAGGATATATTATTTTATTTAATTTAGGTTATAAGGGTGTGTATTGTGGTGCTGTCACAACTACTTGGGACTGTGTTTGCGACATAATGGCAGTGATTGGGCTTTCAGGATTCTGTGCGTTTCATGCTGATGCATGACATATTCAGTGTGGGCTATGTTTTTTGTGGGCTGTGGTTGTGCTTTTGTACATTTGGGAGATTTATCCCCTGTTATGTGTGCATTGGCATACATTTCCTGCAGCATACCTCTCAACCTCTTAATGCAAAAAATCTGGAAAAGGCTTGACAATATGGGGGTACAATTAGGGACATTATTTAAATATTGCTCTTATAAACTTTAGAAAGTTGCTAACATACCAGGATTTGTTTTAATATACTTTTTTCCTTCGGAAAATGTATATTAAAAAATGCTGTTACTCTAGCAACTTTCTAGGTTTATAAGTGCAATATTTAAAATATGTCCATTTTGTACACCCATTTTGTCAAGCTTTGTCCAGATTGTTTGCATTAAAAAGTTGAGGGGTGTGTATTTGTTATGTGGAGTGTCCACGGACACTGCTTTTACATTCTAAGTGCCATATGGCACTTCCTGAGTGCAGGGGGCATATTTACTGTGCGAGAACTGCTCGCACACACCCCCTGCACTCGTTCACAGATCGTGTCCATGTCCAGCAGCGTGCCTTCATAAATATGCAGGGTGTGCTGCTGCTCTACATGGACACGGAATGCTCCGTGCAAGAAGAGCTTCTTCTTGCAGGAAGCATTTGTGAATCCCGAGGAATGTATCTAACTAACCAGTCACTTGTGTTCAGTTATTTGTCTTACATTGTAGATGCAAACATTTTTATATTTAGATTTTAATGCTATGATCACTGGAGGCCTCTGTACTGTAACAGCATTGTTTTGTTGGGATATATTCTGTTAAGGACTCCTAATTCTGGCTTGGAGTGTTTACAGTCATGCATGGGGGATTTTTGTGAAAACATGGACTCCTTGTGTAAACCTTTATAGCTGTGTGACAAAGACTTTGCAGGTAAACTGGCCTCAAACTGTGTGTGGGTATAAGGCTTATACACAGCTTGTGACAACCTACCTGAAATTTAGATTGCACCTCTGTGTGCACACAAATGTCTGGACAATTATGACAGAGAAATTCTGTTACACTTTTATTTTTTATAACCTAATGGACTTTGGGGAAGTGTTGAGACTATATGTTTGCTACTTGTGTACACTCAGTGGCAACTTACCTTTCCATTCACAGATAAAACAACATTGAAAATTTTGAACTTGGAAAACCACTTTCTTTTCATTCCTCACAAGAGTTACTGGGTAACCCAAGGAGTAATTTGTGCTTGCTATCATATCTACATAGCCAAAGCCTTCTAGGCATAGCTAAGGTTATCTGTTTCTGGGTATTATTATGATTTGTCGATTCATGCCGAGTCCTTAACCAGATGTCAATGTTTTGATTAATGTACACTTCCAGATAAATATTCCAAATATCTCCTTGACTCTGCTCCAAAGGATTTTATTTCTGAGATGCTTTATATATTGCAGTTTCCTGAACTTTCCCTGGGGTGGCTGACTTCCTGAGAGGTACTACAATACATTTCTTGGCATTGAATTTTAATTCACAGCTTTTACAGCAATCATTTGTTTGTGTTAGACCTTCTTGTAGTATGTTTGCATCTTGGGGGGAGTTTATAACTACTTCCAGGTGACAATCATCTGGGAATTTGGCCAGCCAGGGATCTTTAACATTGGCTATGAGTTTAAAGAAATAGATGCCAAAGAGGAGTGGGCCCAACACAGAGACCTGAAGGACTTTACTGGTGTCCAACCTCTTTGGAGAGGTGGTCACACTGATCCTAAACTCCAGGGTCCTAACCGTGAGTCAGCTGACTATCCAGCATGTTATACAGGTCTTTATGTCAAATTCTATAAGTTTGCTAACAATGTCCCAGTGGGGTACTGTATCAAATGACTTAGCCAGATCAAGGTAGACAGCATGCACCGGTTTACCCTCATCCAGTGCCTTGGTGATTTTTTTCAAAGAAGTCCACAAGGTTCAGTAGGCATGATTGTCTTTTGATGAAGCCAGACTGGGATGGATCAAGTGTGTGGAGGTCTTTGTTGATCATTTTCATGATAATTCTTTCCATGCCTTTGCAAATAAGACTAGTCAGACTAATGAGTCTGTAGTTTCTGGGATCTGTTGATGGTCCACCCTAATGAAGGGGGATGACCATTGCAGTCTGCTATTCTCGTGATGCAAATCCTGTTTTGTGACTATAGTTGAATAGTGACTCCAGCACCCCTGCTAAGTCTTATTACAGACTATTCAGGAGGCATCCTAGGATATTACTGAGACCATAGAGACTGTGTTCTTGGTCTTACTGAGCACAGTCAAAACAAGTTCTCTCTTTTTTTTTTTAGTTGAAGGGGTTATTTCTGAGGGTATTAATTGGGGGGGGGGGTAGCTGATGGTGGTGGTGGGGTTAAACTGGAAATTAATTTGTCAACCAACAATTTGCTATAATGCCAGGCTCAGTGAATGTGACACCATCAGTTCAGTACATTGCTGTGGGCTGCCTCTGAGGTTTCCTGATATCATTAAAAAAAGCCTTATGATAACCTTTTGCATTGGTGGCTATCTTAGCCTCAAACTTGACTTTATTGGACTTAATAAGCCCTCTTAGTTACCTGTTTAGTTTACTGAAAAAGTTCTTATCTTTATGGAATTGCTTTTCCTGATTTTAGTCTTGATTTTTTTTCATTTTTCATATCTTGTTTAATTTGGGATACCACTAGGCCATTTTGTTTTTGGAGTTTGGTCAGCCAGATAGGTGCAGGAGCCTCTATGCAGCCATTAACATGGTTGTACAGGGTTTCTGTGACCTTACGAGGAAGGATGTGGCATTGCGGGGTGTAGTGTTCTCCCATTTTTGTGAGTATGAGATCCAGTATGTTTGAGTCTCCAGAGGGTGTGTGCACTAACTTGTCAAGGGTATTTGTATTTACAAAGTCCAATAATTTCTGTGTCTGCAGATTTGAAGGTGTGTAGGATTTCCAGTCTATAAATGGGTAATTTAAGTTAGTAGGGTGCTAAGTTGGATAGTAAAGTGCTGTGAGTTTCTTGGGACATGGAGTGTGACCTAGAGCTATATTCAATAGTTCTGTTGTCAGTATGGCTGTTGCCTGCACGATTAGTGTCAGACTGTCATTTGTGTAAAAATGCACCATAAATATTTGCAGAGTTTATTTTCCATTAACAGTCTCAGACCAATAATCTTATGAGCACCTTTGTACCTAATACTTTGCAACTGATACTTATTTTGTAAGCCTTATAATTACAGATACATCAACAAGTCTGTGTTCCCTGCTTGATTACAACCATCCAGACATATATCCTCTGGGAAAGTATGGTCATACGTAAGAAAATTTAATTTAATGTCCCTAGGGTGCAATACAAAATTTATTTTAATAACTGTGAAGAATAATAATGTGATGTCAGTTTTCATGGGTTGCGAGAGATAAAATAAACCACCTTTATTTACAATGTAACAGAGCAGAACAATCACTTTGCAATTAAGTAATCATCTGGATTAACTCATTAATAGGGGAGACCTATACGAAGTGATCTTATCATTGACTAGATGCACACTATTAATTGCACTCAAATGTCAATCAAAAACAGAAAAAGTCCATTATTGCACTTTGTCTGAATTCATCAGTAAAGTAAGGTGCACAGCACACCGCCTTCATCCCGAGGGACGGTACTCAAACAAAGTATCATCCCACAACAAATTGCAGAGTCACATACTACTTAAAACACATTGATATGTTGATCACATTTTGCAACATCAATAGTCTTTCACTTTAGCAGCGTGTAAAGTAATAGCACATATGAGTTTGCGCATAAGCTTTACTATGACTAAGGCGAGAGTGTCCCATTTGCAATCAGTGCCTTCCTTCCCCAACATTATTGAAATACATCTGCAGTCTAGCAGTCATTTCACTCTTGCATTGCCTGTTGTACTTTAATGCCACAGCTGGTGGATGCAGCATTCAAACCTTGAGGCACATGGCCATGCTCTACGAAGGAGTTGTCTTAGGTAGAACAAATATATTTGCTATCCAATTAATTATCAGAATTAGACTTCTGTATAGAATTTGTAGCATTTCAATGAGGTGTACTATAATGAATAAGAACTGGTGGCAATACAGATGCAGGAATACTGTTATAGATGTGTTATGTCTGTTAACTCAGAAGATAAGAAAAGATAACATAGAAATGAGATGTCTATTGCTTACTATATAGAAGCGGTGACTTGAGCTCTTTGATAACTGCTTCCTCAATCTATTTCACAGGCAGGAGACAGCCCACTGCAGAAGGCCATCAGCTTTTGTGGCTTGGTCATGATTAACATTTTCTTTGAAATGGAGAGCTGATAACATCAACCTATGACATAAGTGTCATCGATTACACAGCAACATAAAAAAATGCTGCAATCTCTGTGCATGAAACTGTCACTTGCATGGCACGCATGCTGTCCTAGACATAGTGTATCATTGTAGGGGCAAAAAAAAGTGATGAAGCAATGAAATGCTCCAGAGTTGATGTCTGATATAAAGGAAATACTTAATGGATATCACATAATAACATCTGATTGGTGAAGGCGGTCTCCAGTTCTTTGTAAGGTCAACTGCCTGCTCCAAAAAAAGATATAATTAAACATGGTATAATACTAATACATCCAAGTAAACAATGCATATCACTTGGTATAGGTTTAATGTGATGCACAGTGCATAAATGCAAATGAAGTTATGTGTTATACACACAATTTAGAAAATTGGTCTAATAAGGCAATGAGTGGCCTTCTTACCAAGTGTGAACTATTTCTGGTCATCTAGGTGTGCACGCTCACAATGTGTAAATTTCTCACTGTCGTTCACAGTGATGTCACATACATGGTCTAGTAATAGTATTTTTCTGTAACAGCAGTTCCATCTCCCTCACTGGATGGGACACATCAGTATAACAGCTGCTTACTGACTGAGACCACTGAAGCAGCATCGTGAGTTCTAACCCCTATCCTCGCTATTAAAATTTCTTCTTGATACCTGCAGGGTGATAAGAATACTTTCAGCAAGGCAGAGAAATTTCACATAACCTATATGCCAGTAATGTGAATGTGCCTGCCATTGTGAAACTGCAATGAAAAAATTAGTTATGATCCGACACCATGAGGAATTCTGTTATTGCATTCAGTTTGGTGATAGGACATCCTGTCACCCTTTACTACATTACTAAATAGAAGTAATACCTAGAAACCAACACATAATTTCCAATACAATGTAGTATCCACCCCTGACTATGTGACACATGTCAAACCAGTGCTGCAATCAAGGGTGGTGGTGCCGCATATATTTTTGCATGGAAACATGTCTGTCAGTTGTCCAGCTGGCAATGTGTACATCTTGATCGGTTAGGAACTTAACTGAATGTTTCCAACCTTCCAACTCCATGGCATTAGAATTGGCCTCCTCACTGCTCTGTAAGGGGAGTAAAGTAAAAGCTGACACCCACGAATAAAACTAAAGATAACAAGGATACTTTATACCAAAGTGATACCAGTAGTCCAAATATATGTATCTCTAAGCATCATAAAATATCCAAAAATACTTGATAGACACCAATTAAAAAAAGAACAAGTCAAACAGTGGTAAAAAGGAGGTCTTCATAACTACAGCACAATTCATATCTCTAGGTATCTATGAGTAACTTATCAAAGTTGAAATCCATAAAATATTGACATATACAGCAGGAGAAACAGGTATGATCGTATCTGAAATTTACTTAAATTTTGTGTTCATACAGCATAAAATATATTGAAAATTCTAACTTTACTCAAGAATGCAATAACACAATGAACTGCATGCTAAAACCCCAAGACACAGACCTGTAAAATTACAAATTCAGTACTGAAATTAATGCTATGTGCACAAACAACACTGTAAACATTTCTACTTCCTAAACTGAACATTTATGCTTCCTTTTTAACTGGTATAAGTACCTGCACTAACTGTATGTCAATAATCCAGCTCTTTTCTAACTCAACGGCTGACTATGAGCCACACTTGGTTGTATACTCTAGAGAACAGCATCTGCCATCACCATCAAGGTGGGCTGAGTAATGCCATACATTTATACGCAAATGTTGTTGCCTTCCATGCCACACATGCCATATTGCATGGATTAGGAAACAGTTTTGTATCAGGTGGTATGTGCTCCATGACAGTGTCGACATGATCATGGTTCTAAACATGTTCAACATCCACACAATACTTCCACCAATTAAGTACATACTACATACAATCAACAGACCACCAGCACCAATGTTACCTTAGTATATATATATATATAAAAAAAAAATATATATATATATACACACACACACACACACACACACACACACACACACGCACGCACGCACGCACGCACGCACACACACACACACACACACACATGCACACACACCCCTCCTTTCCCTGGTTACATTATTGGTAATATGAGTGTTTGTTAAAATGCAACTTCTGTGTTGTCACTGTTATTTGAAATTCAGGTAAGTGTGATTTTGTTAATTTGAAGTAGACCCATATATATGGATTTGTATCATATTTCCGAGTTTGGAAACTCAAAAGTCATATGGTCGAGACCATATCTTCAAGTTTCAAAAACTCAGATCTACATTTCTCAGGAGAGCTACCCTCCTGAAACCCCCCCATGAGGGGGCTACACCTCACACCACCTGCAAATTATATATATTGACTCTAACATCACAATTCAGTGGGGAAAAGCGTAAATTCCCAGTAAAAGCATGTCTATGTAGATTGTGGTACAGTGAGGATTAGACAATAACCCTTTTCCCTACTGTAGTACGACATACCTCTCAACCATACCAAATTCATTGGTATTTACTGGTTTTGAGGGTAAAATAATGGGGTGCCAGTATTTCCAAGTGGCCCCCTTTAATTCCCGATTTCTTTATTTTATTTTTTTTTTTATCTACAACTTTAAATTTATGGCTGACGTCACCACGCAGAGCCAGCATACAGGACCATGCATGTGACATCAACTTTGTTGTTAGGCAGACTGCTTATTGGATTAGGTTGGAAACTTGGAATGTAATTGAAGGGAATATGGCAGCAGCAGTGAGTGGAGAGAAGCTGTATATACAACATCAGTTCTGCAAATCTGCAGAGTTCACTCAGCACCCACCTTTGTTTGCAGGCAGGATGATGACAATGTAATTTCTCCAACTCCAAGTCTTGCATCTCAGCTTCTGGGTAAGCAAAAGAATCAAAAAATGCAGTTGTATTTAAGTGGGCAGACTGCTGTGTCATCACCATCTAAGCTGAAATTTTTTTTTGTGCCTGCCTATTCACTTTGTTTTTATAGGGTTGTAAAAGTCTTAAAAGTATCAATGGCTGTAGCTAAGGTGGTATGAAGGGGGCAGGGGTTGCCCTAAGTGGTGTTAGGAGGTGCATCTGTAGATGCCGATCCAATCAATCAATAGTGCAGGGAGTGAAATTAATATTGATACTGCTTTTGTAGTCTGGAGTCAGAACTGAAGCTGGTGTAAGTTGTTGTAAGCTACTTGCTACACTGTAAGTGTTTTTTTTACATTGTTTAAAATTATAAAGATTATTTTTTTTGCTCCTCGGCTTAGTGTTGAGGTGTGTGAAAATGACCTGGCTTGTTCGTGAGTCATAACTTAAGGCGAGCAGTGCCAGGAAAGACCTTGCTTGGAGTGTTACGAGTTCCAGAGAGTTTCTGTAGAAAGGGATCTTTTTTGTGAGTGTGTGTGTGTGTGTGTGTGTGTGTGTGTGTGTGTGTGTGTGTGTGTGTGTGTGTGTGTGTGTGTGTGTGTGTGTGTGTGTGTGTGTGCACGCACTTGTGCTTTTGTGGTCTTCAACTTACAGTTCAGGAGGAGTGCTGCATCGTGGAATGGCACCAGGCACTAGATGATCCAGCTACAGCTCTAGTCTTAATTTAACTACCCTAGTTCACTTGATATCCTGTATAATGCTATTGCTATCGACAACTTTTAAGGCCAGATTGAATTCACATTTGGGGGAACTGAGTATGAGAATTCTAATGGGAATGAAAAATGGAATATTCATTTTCTGATCCTATAGTCTTATGTATTATGGATGGGCATATTATTTTAGGTCATTGTTTTCTCAGTCCTCAGTGGTTTCAAAGACAAGCTAGTCAATGAAACATTTCCACTGTAGGACTGTACACCATACCTCTCAACCTCTTAGTGCAAGGAATCTGGACAAAGCCTCACAAAATGGGGGGACAAAGGCCCAAAAATAGAAGCATATCTTAGAACGTTGTTAGAGTAACGGGGTTCATTTTAACATACATTTTTCTGAAGGATTTGAAGTCTGAAACTCAAATGTATGTCATTACTTTTTGATTTCATTCCTCTACTTTAAGCTGATTTGTGTTTTTTATTTGCATTTGTATATGATGTGGCTTTCTTAGTCTGAAAGTTACTATTTGCACTGTATAAGGCACTACAGTGTTAGATAGTGTGGTATAAAATCATAGTTGTTGATTTAACTACAGTCTGAAATTGCCTATGAACATCAATAGCTGTTACAGCAGCATGCCAAATGCCTCATTGTAACATTTACAAGTTGGGTCATTATATGAGCTGTTTTCATGCTGCTCCATTTTTCTGAACTGTGTGGCCTCAGACGTAGTTTATTTCTGTAAAAGAAGATTACATTTTAGTTTTGCACAAGTTCAAAGTTTGATACAAGTTCAAATATTAATTTAAATAAGCACTATGTTTCTTCTGTTTATTTTATGTTTCATCTTTTCCTCTGGATTCAGCAAGCAGCCGTGTAGGAATAAGTTATTTCTGCATGGCAGGGACCGTTCCTGTTCAGCATGGCAGCACGCCATGCATATGTATGAAGGCGCGCTGCAGTGCTGTAAAACAGACCTGGTTCTGTGTACCAGCGCAGGGGGTGTTTCTGAGAGCAGACCTCTCACAATACATACACTCCCTGCACTCCAGAAATGCTGTTCGGCAATTTAAAATGAGCAAGAATGCTCGTAACACCCCCAACCCATCAGGGTAAGAAATCTGGACAAAGCCAAAAGTGACAATCATCCCTACCAAGCCAAAAGTTGATAGAATGACAAATTTAGCATAAGCACATAGCGCACACCTCCCAACCCATTAGAGTAAGAATGTGGATAAAGCCATACGTGACAATCGTAGATATATATATATATATATATATATATATATATATATATATATATATATATACATGTAGTGCATTCGAACATCGGATCCACATTCTGAACCTCTCACTGCAAAACATCTGACCAAAGGCACTGTAAATTGGGGTGAAGGTGCCCAAAATAGGGACCTCTTGCAATTATTGCCATTCTCCCTTCCTCCACAGCTAAACTGTTCTGTCTTGCAACAAGATAACCAGTCTTTGCAAGTCTAGAACACAGGATCCTGCACAACATAGCCACAACAAGTTAACACTAAGCCATCTGAGCTGTACGATTTTGCGAAGATTTCTCTTACATATCATGCAGAACAGTCAGTCTGCCATAGGGAATGTACAGTGTGGAAGCACTAAGCATTCTAATGATACATACACACACACACACACACACACACACACACACACACACACACACACACACACACACATACATATTTATATATATATATATATATATATATATATATATATATATACACACACACACACACACACACACACACACACACACACACACAAACACACACATGCATATATAAATATAAAAATACTTATAGATTTATATAAAGTGTGTATATATAGAGGGTGCACAGAATATCAAACAGCCATCATTCCTACAGTTGCCAGCTTTTCAAATGGCCAGTCTCTGATTCATTCCTGCAAATGAGAATTATTGCATGAAACATATACCCACACAATGCAAAGGACATGACACCACACAGTTTGCATACATATAAATGTTAATTTGTGCACTATTTCAGTTGTTTATGCCATTTCGTATAGCATTTAGCTGTTTGAAATACATAATAACTGATTAATGCAGCTCTCAACGAAAGCATATGATACAGTAATCTGCAAAACATAACATACTTTTCTGTCTAGGCTAAAGCCTTCACGTAGTACAACAGTAAACAACACACTTGCCTTGAAGACAAGAATCAATCAACACTTAATTACAGATGTAGTTCAACAAGCTCTAATTACACTCTGTAGTCAACCCCCTAGGGGGAAAACTATCAATTGTCACAATGTAAATGTATCCATTACATAACAATGCCTAACTTAAAATGTCTCTATCACACTGACAAACAGAACTGTGTGCAAGACAGTAAGCTCTAGCCCACCATTGTTCACATAGTGAAACATATGAAAATATACAGCCATATACCTTTATTTTTCTTATTACTAATATTCCTCACATGTTGTAACAGCCTAGGTTAAAAACATTTAATACCCCTCCCCCATAAAATGTCTTACAAGGGCATATAACAGTGTTCTCTATTCACTGACCTCCAGACTGTACAGGGTCACACATGTTTTGCCCAGCTGTAGCCCTCATATATATGGACCCTACCCCACAACTTCTGTGGGAGTCTACAACATCAGTGGAATGATAGCAGGAATGTCAGCATTAAATAATGATAGACCATTAACTATCAACCCCTTACTGCATGACATCTGGACAAAGCCTGGTATATAGGTGGAGGACAGAGGCTGGAACACAGGGCCATATCTGAAATATTGCTGTTATATACTGTGAAAGTTGCTGGTGTTAGAAGATTGGTTGCAACATACCCTTACTCAGGAATATGAAGTAAAAAACACAAATGGATGTTGCTATGTACTGATAGCAATCAATGGAGAGAATGCTACTGATATGTCAGGGACAAGACTTGTGTGGGGAAAAGACAAAACATAACAGCCAGTCATCTGGCCATCATGTGGATAGGACCACAGCTGTGAGCTATGCAGACAGATTCCATTCCATGCAAAACTAGCATGTACACACAAACCCTGTAAAACAAGCAATATTCAATGCATATAACAGCAATACTCACACACTGTCTCTAGGTCTGGAACCTTATACAAACATGTCATTAGCCTGTCTCCACAAGTCCTGTTGTAAGAGGTAATCAAACTTGCTGTCTGTAACACTGCTGCCCCCACACATGAAGGATGTCTTCCATACAGGAAAGGTAAAGGGACAATGCCCACATGAGGTAGTTATTTATAGTAGTGGGTTGCTACGACATTGGCTATTGGAAGAACTACACAGCTGCCTGCATGCAATTAGCAAGTGGAGAACAGCAATTGGTGTAGAGACCATCACCTGAACATACGTATTACCTGCAAAAGCCATGCTTCAACTTATTCAAACAAGCTCAATCCCAGTAGTGGAGAGAGAAAGAGAGACACACACACACACACACACAAAAAAAAAAACACATAAACAAAACCTCAAAATAAGAAATAAGAAACAAGAAGACATCCTGTAAACAGAAGGAACCTGAAGATAAACCAGGTATGTGAAACATGTAAGCATGTAATTGAATGTAGTACTTGGACTGTAGTAATGGTATATTTGATTATGAAAGATGTATATGTGCCATCAATAGTTGCTGTAATGATGTCCAGCTGAACACATGCTATGAACATAGCATCTGGCTCTGTCTGCAGTGGGCCATACCTGTCAACTGTGCAGATCTTCACAGAATGTCAAGATTTAGCCATCATAGTGTTTGTTCTGTTCCTCCAAACATCTATATTAGTCTGGCAAATAGCTGGAGATGGAAGTAATGAAGTCATGACAGACACATGAGTTTCAGACCCCACCACTTTCAGAACAGTCATGGTAATGCGAAGTATATCATGCTACAAACACCATAGGTTTGTAATAGGCATATCTATGATCTTTCCCTATATACCCCTCTAATGTTAGGCTTTGTCCACATGTGATGCTCTAAGAGGTGAATAGGTTGGGTCACAGCTGAGGAGCCTGACACACCCTGGGAAAGGGCAGCTCACATATGGCAACCACTAGAGTGTCTGTCAAACAGTCGTGTCTGTCCAGCTGCTAGGCCAGTTAATGGGATGTTGCCCATATCCATATGTTACCTGTGAATATGATAGGCAGGAAGAGTGACACCCTGTCCACAACATTAGTACAGGGGGATATGCACATCAACCACACTTCTGCCTGCATCAATGGTGAGCATAGGGATAATGCCAACTGATGTCAACAACAGCAAGTCTCCATGGGACATGAGAACATCACAGTTCGCCTCCTACATGAACACAGGCATGTGCTCACAGTTCCATCACACGCTACAGTCAAACATACACATGCCTCCATCCACACACCATCCACATGGAAGATGGCCACTGCCATCCCTCTACACAGAAATGAATGGTGAATAGTGGATTATGCCATTAAGTGTCCAACATTGGGGGAACTGTACAGGTCAAGGTCAGGAGTGTAATGCAAGCTGTCAAAGCCATGATAGCTTACAGTGTTATGGTATAGTCTGGATTATTTGCAAGTAATATCCACTGTTGATGTGCACGTGGACAACCATATGAGGTCCTGTGACCTTTTTTTCCTGTTTATGTCTCCCAGGTTCAATGTCCTGGGAACGTCTGCCTGCATTCACAAACCTGGAAAATGATGCAATCATCCAATACCTCATCATGCATCATGCCATCCTCTTTGGCCGCAGGGCCCAGGATCTGCAGGAGAGGATCACCCTGTGGAACGAGCTCATCCACAATGTAAATAATGTTGGCCTGCACAACCAAAATTATGAGCAGGTGCGGCATCGCTGCACAAATCTGATCTGCCATGCCCCTTCAGCGTGCTGCTGCAGTTAGGAGGGACCAGCTAGCCACAGGTGGGAGTCATGCCATCCAGCCCCCATTGACACATGCTGAGGAGCTCCTCGCCAGCCTTGGTTCACCTGCCCCCCAGCCAAGCCAGCAGGCTGAAGACAGCATTGTGCAGGTGGGTGCCACCCACACAATGGACAAGGAGTGTGCAGGATATGCCCCAGAGCATATTACTAGACCACTGTTGCTTATCTATTTTCATCTGTAAAGTATCTACATGCATATGTCAGATAAGATAGTCTGTTGCTGCAGTGTAGTAATGAACAGATGTGCATAATCTCTAATATTGTGGGTTTGTACTGTTGATGTGCTGAAATGCTGTTCCCACCCTGTACCAGTGCCACAGGTGTGGCTACTGACATTACTTCTTTCACACAACTATTTAGATTTGTCTGGTATACAACTGGGGCAGCAGCCTGTAGCTGGTGAGTATGGACTTGTTTTGTTCAGATTTTCCAATACACCAGCCATGTTATGGCCATGCTATTTGCCATGCACACATTTAACACACCTACCCATAATGCATGCTGTACATGTTCAGTTATTGCTGGTGTTAACTGCACTGCATCACAGTGGTCACCATAGTGGCATATCTGAAGGGTATGTAAGAGTCCTGCAGTATTCCTAACAACCTGTCAGTGCAAGATGTGTGGACAGAGATGAACATAATGGTCATACAAATGGCCTACAGTAGAGACATGTCTGAAACATTACCCTTATACAGTGGCTATAACAGTGTATACACCACTATTACAATGGCAACTGTTCCTGATATAAACAACGGCAAATCAAACCCCATTCCACACATTTTACAACCTGTAATGTGATCCTAACATGAACAATGAATGTGTAATATGGAATCCTATGTTAGCACAACAAATATGGGGAATAGATACCTTAACAAACACTGGAAGCATATGTGTGCACACACTCCAAATAACATATTGTGAAAGCAGCTTGTGATGTACTGACAGCATTCACTCTTCTTGAGTACACACCTTCCATCAAGTACAGAGCCTCCATATCACACCAAGTAATGGTCTGCTGTCCAAGAAGTATGTCCATGACATTTGCCCATTCACCTACAACAGAGGCAGCCGTGGCTTGCACACATCTTACAAACCATGAAATGGATCCCACATCCAAAAGGTAGCACTCAGGAGTGGGAAAAGTAGCCTTACCTCATCATTGCATATATCATGGCAAACAGTGCAGACAGTCATGTATGTGTGTACTAAGTATGGGACAACATTGATGTAGAAAATAAACAGATGCCCATCCAAAACAAAACATGTTGCAAACTGGTCATGGAGGCTGCCCATAAACATGCAGCAACACTGAGGGACTTGCAGGAATGTCTAGCAAGTACTGCCTGTGCAGTAGATGTGTCGACAATTGCCTGGATTCTGCATAAGTGTGGCCTGTGGGTTAGGGTAATCAGACGGAAGAGTTGTCCCACATGATACATCATCCAGAGCTTTCTACAGGTACCATAAGCATAACATCCAGTCTCCCAAAGGCATGTGTTGCAATGTGTAATTGTGTCATGAGACCAAGGCTCAAACCTACAGACAGTATTCATAAAGATACGTGTGGTGCACAAACAATACCTCACTCCACCTCAGGGCCACCATCCCCAATATGTAGCTTGCTGGTGCCAGTGTACATGTTTAGGTTTGCTGTTCATTAACTGGATCTAGGCCAGTAGAAATGGTGTTTGGAATTTGGAACACTGCAAAATAACACTCATGTGTGGCCCATAGTTGTCAAACATCTGCAATAAGGTTGAGGATGGGGAGGGATGTCAGCTTGCAACACAACAGTGAACTGAAGCATACATCCAAAGCTGGCTAAGAATGGCTGTATCTGAACACAGTGAAGGTTATAAATTGTGCCAGACATAACCCTGAGTTTGCAGTAAAAGTGAAGCCACTGTGTGACCTCCAAGGGCTGTGCACATGAGCTGACCTTGAAATCTGGCAGAGTTGGGGGACATTTGTAGGACACAGTGACCAAATAATGGCAAGTGAAGATGGGCCATGCTAGTATATCCCTCCCAGGAATAGTGACTGCTGTACTTCATTTAACAGGTACTTCAACAAACCATTGTGTTAAGGGTGTGCTCACTTATGCAAATCACATATTGTATGCATTTCATTCAGCATCTGCATGACTAACACATTTGTTTGATACTGCATTGGATTGCATAGGTCATATGTCACATATCAGGGGGGGTGTAATGTTAACAAATGCAATATTGTGGCCCCATTGCATATCATAGAAGAGGCTGGCATGTCAACAAGGGTGTGTACACTCCTCATATCCACATTAAGCTTTGAAGGTTGTCAGTGTAACTGGATTTTATTGCACATACATGCACTGCTGATGATGAGATCTGCAAATCAAAGGACAGGCATTAATTACTGACATCAGTCCTCATATCATCCCAGGTATGTGTCAGACAAACACACAGGGGCTGTGAGCAACAGAGCAAACATAACTGCCACACATATACACATTCAGCAATGGTGTGTACACTTGTGAGGTATGGTGCACAGTACATGCCAGTGTGCTGTACAGGTGCACAGCAATACTGTGTACATGGGTGCAGTGTGTTCCAGGGGAAGGGCATCACCTACTAACACAACTCATGCATCACAGAGATGTATAATGTTGGTAACAAGGATTGAGTATGGCTGCAGTGCATGCTGTTGAGTGCCATATGTCATGCATGTTGACTGTTGGGTAATGAGGTCTGTGTGATATCTTTGTGCCACCTCACCTGTAAGTGTGTATGTGTGTGTGTGTGTGTGTGTGTGTGTGTGTGTGTGTGTGTGTGTGTGTGTGTGTGTGTGTAGAAGTAAACCATAATGTACAGGTCTTAATTTACATTTCTTGTCTGCCTTCACAAGTGGTGAGGTGGGTCAGGGTCCCTCCTGCAGGCAAACTGATGTTAGTGTCCATACAGACTCTGACAATGATGATAGGCATAGTGAGGCACAGGCAGGGTTGTCAGGGGCTGAATCTGTGCCATTGGTTGACATCCCACTTTTATCCACCCCATCCCCACACACAGTCACAATGCCCATACATACCCCATCACCAGTGGCCATAGATGAGGGACAGTTGGTGGGTGGTGGCATGGGACAGGAAAGTGTGGTGACTATGGCATATGTGTCTGTACACAACAGCCATAGCCAGATGACTGGCAAGGTACCACACAGGCAGATGTACAGGGGTGCTCGTAGGAGGGCTGCTGGCCATCATGCCCCTGGCAGAAGTGCCACAGCAGGTGTCACCAGACGCATGTTTTGGGCCATCATGGAGGCACAGGCATGTATGGAACATTACACCAGTGATACTCTGAGGCTCCAGGGGGCTACTCTTCCTGCTGTACGTGACAACATCCATGATCTTGCAAGTGTCCACTGTTATTTTGCAGAGGTCATGGATAGATGGTTGGGTGAGATGGTGTGAATCCTCAACTGTGTGGTGTCTGTGGTAGAGCATGTGGTGGGAGTAGGGTGTCAGCCACATGGATGTAGGTCAGCAACATCAACAGGTGGAGGTCTACGTAGATGTGCAACAACTCACAGCTGCTCCCATAGTGGCAGTAACAGCACCAGCACTGCAGAAGGGTTGCTCTCCACAGCACAACACAGCAGGCCACATGCACATGGTCCTGGCCGGTCCCAACAGGGACATGGATCCAGTGGACAATTGTCATCATCAGGGGAGAGTACCATATCTGGGCTTCTGCCTGGTAGTGCCCGTGGAACCCCTGGCAGGCACAGTTCCTGTGTCCATGGCCAGACATGGTGAACTGTACACCCTGCCATGTATGGTCTGCAGCTGTCCAACAAACTCCTGTATAGGGCAGCCACATGGCAGAAATGTGTGCATACATACACACACACATCACCAACACAGCTAGGGCACCTCCATACCTACACACACCATGTCTGCACAGCCCATTTAATAAAGAACCCTAACCCACACACATGATGTCAACCAAATGGCTCAGCCTAGGCCTCTGGCAAACCCACAACACACCCTGTGCATATGATGATACCTGTGCCACATCCCTGTCATCCATACCATCAATGCAGGGACATGCTAATATGGTTCTGATGCACAGGGTGAATGTACTAAGGTTTAGCAATGTAATGCTGTTTAACATGTTTTCAGCTGGAATGATTAATGCTTACACATCAGGGTGTGTAGCTGTCCAGCCATGATGCATTATAGCTGTTATTAACACTGACTGATTGTGGTCTCCATAATGTATTCTGTTTGTGTTCTAGGTGTCTATGTGTCAGCAGGATGTTGGTCTGCTGTCCTTTCCTACAAGGGGTGTGGCACTGTGGTGACACATTGACTGTGTCATATCCCAGGTACAGCTGAACACAAGTAACAGGTCTGTATAACAGTTACTGCATGTGCCACATGGCTGATAGGTCTGAGGGGTGTATACAGGTGAGTGCATGGTGGCTGATGTAAGCAGCTCTTCTACAGTGGACAATGGTAAGTGTACTGGGTGGCACACACCAAATGTTTGTGAATAACACACACAGAGGCTTTGGTGTTGATGCAATACACAGAGAATACTGTTCACATGGATGTACTTCATTTTGCAGTGAACTCATTTTGGCCTATGTAATTCCACCAAGACCAAATTGCCAAAACATCACATCAGTAAATAATCAGTCTGCCAGTTTAATGTCATTGACAATGGTACTGGCAGGGTATATGTCCTCTTCCCCAATGTAGTGCAATCCTGGAGTTGGTAAACATAGGTGTGCTGGTGTGGGTGGCACAGCCCCCACTTTGGAGGGTGTGGGGTGGTGTAGAACCACACATAGTGTGATTAACAACTACTTAACCTGTTAACATAAACTGTACAGTATAACAGCACACTAAGTGGGGGATACACACAACAATAACCCCAATGTGGGTGGCTGTGCCCACAACAACCACACCCAACTATATATACCAACTCCAGTATCACTGTACAGCTGTACAGTGGGGAAGAGGGCATTTACACATCCACTACTAGTTTTGATGGAATGAATTTCCACAAGATGATTGCTTTGAAATGTTACCTTTTGCCAGTTAGTTCTCGGACAAATGATCTCCTGGGACATATATTTTCTGCAAACTGAAGTAGATCCCTTCACATACACACACACACTTACTTGGCAACACTGAGAGTAGAACCTCTACCTAGGTACTTATTGCTACTAATGTGTTTGGCCTTAATTGCACACACCACAGAGCTTTTAGGGTGAGGTGTGTCCTGAGTTTCCTGTTAAGTGAAGAACATCACCAGGCCTTGTACAGTATGGTAATGGGGGATGTACTGGGTGTTAATGAACAATACATAGTATGACATACTGTCATATACACATTGACAAACACATACAGTCATAGACACATTTGACAGACCTGGGTTTAGCAGTGCTAACTACCTTGTCAGTGAGTCCATTCTGTTACAGAGTTTTTGCACACAGCACATGCATCATTGGGCTGGATAGTGTAATCAGTTACCTGTATGGTTGATGGTGACAGTGGTCCTCATACAGTGGACCTTGGGACATGTACTGGGGTACCATGGTGTAAAGACAGTATACCCAGCACCCACACCCCACATTGGATATTGTACTCACTGAAACCCATGATAATGCTCTGACATACCCACAATCACACATTGACCAGGACTGCAATACAAACCCTTGTCTATCTAATCAGTGCTACTACAGGGATATGCATTTATTGCACATGCCACAGGGATAGTAGGGTGAGGGTTTGTCATGGCTCTCCTAATGTCAGCAACATCACCATCCCTTATAATGTATGGCAAGGTTTATTGTATTTGGAGAATGTGGCCTCAGAATGCTGTCTCCTACAAATATGCACACACACACACTTGCCAGGACTCAGAGGGTAACCCATGCCTATCTACCCATTTGTAGAACAGTGTTATGCTGGTACTGCAAGCTCCAGGTAGCCCATAGGGTGAAGAGTGTAACAAGGTACATTTAATGTCAATTACAGCAGCAGCCATTTCTAAGTATAGCAATGGGGGTGTAGTGGGTGAGAAGGCCCTCAGAGTATTTTCAACTACAAGTTTACAAACACACAGACACTGTTATTCTCAGTAATGCACACTGACACATTTGTCAGTACTGAGGTCCATAGGTGCAGGTGTTCCTAGGTGTGTACCAGGCTAATGTCCATGGAGAGATGAGAAGAGTAGGGCATGTGGGTACACTGGTATCATGCCACCTGACATTTGTCAGCAGGCCATCTATCAACCGATGCCACTTGAGTGATCCCCAGGGTGACAGTTAAATTCAACATCCAATCATCTGGTTTTCTCTTGCAGAGGGCCAGTGAGGTGCTCCAATTGACATGTATGCAACATATATTACATAACATGGCCAGTGTCTGGGTTAGAGACCTGTACCCAAGCATGTTCTGTTGACTGTGGTAGTCTGGTTGAGGTATCCATGGCATGTGGTGCATACAGGGTGGGGTTTCCTAGCTGTGGCATTCATAACACAGCTGGGCAGACATGTCAGTGTCAGTCAATCAGAGATTGCCTGTAAGCAGCCAAGATGGATACCTGACATCTGCACATCTGTACAGAGGACAGACAGAAATTAGCTAGCCAACAGGTTATGCATTAGGATGAATGTTTTGACAGATAGACATCTGACACTGATAGGTATGCCATTACTACATGACAGCAGCCCTCAATGACATGTCCTAAACACATAGTAGTCTACAGTTAATATCCACATATCAGATCAATATCCAATAGGAGATACTTAATAACATACAGCTCACACACCAAGAACATGATAGTCAGTACTCAGAGTCCAGCTTTGCATGCAGGGGTGTATGGTTCCAGTACTACAATCTGCAATCTACTCTTACTTGGAAAAGCACTGTTAAAAGTAGTAATGTAATGATACAATACATGCAAGTGTGACTGCATATAACCTGGGATACTACCCATGTATGAAACACATACAAAGAGAAAAGATTGTGGTACTAGCCATGTATACTCAGGTGTCCCATACAGTATACTCACACCCCTTGCTACTGTAATGACAGCACATAGAAGCATGTTATGTACATGGAATTAAATACACTTATTAAAGATGTCATTACCCTGCTATTTTATCAGACTGGAATGTGATCACTGGTTACCAGGGCTGAGCTATGCTTATCAGGTGTAAGCACTGCTTAAATGTAAATGCTAAGCAGATTGAGCACTGGTAAGTGAAGCCTACATGGTATAAGTGCGTATTCTTTTAACCGTACATTAGCACCACTTACCATCATGCAAACCTGTGCAAACCTGAATAATGCTGCTCAAAATGTCCTTAACCACTCTGTATCCAACAGTCCCTGTTCTGCCTAGCAATAAAATAAACAGCCCTTGCAGGTCTTAAACCCAGGACCCTGCAGATTAGAGACATAGCACTTAACCACTAAGCCATCTTAGCTGCAATAATGTCTGTTGCTTGTTCAAATATATCATTCAGTACATGTACTGAATAGTAGTGAACAACTGCTTCGACTACTACAATTGTTTACTACTTGTTAGTGAAAATAGTGTTGAATCAGTCATGTTTTTATATTTAAATATATACATATCAGATAAGTATGGTGGGATACATCTGAGAAGGTATATACAATACTCATGTTTACACATAACAAGGATATGGGAGATATATATATATATATATATATATATATATATATATATATATATACACATATATATATATATATATATATATATATATATATATATATATATATATATATATATATATATATATATATACATACACACACACACACACATATATATATATATATATATATATATATATATATATATATATATATATATATATATATAAAACATATGCCTATCACATGTAGTGGAGTCATACCTCAGCGCCATAACTCACAACTTCTTAGTGCAAGGGAAAATAACGTAAGTATTGCAGTTACAAATATAGAATGTTGCTACAGTAACAGGGGTTGTCTCAACAGACATTTTGTGTAGGAAGGCTCTTCTGAAACTGACATGTATGGCATCAGTTACTGACAGACATCATAAAATCATCATAGTGAAGTACCACACAAATCACAGTAATGATCCTGTGGAATACAGCAGAAATATGACCAATAAACATGGACAGTCTGAAACAATCTGGTCAGTCCAGAGGTATACACAGAACTCCTTAGTGCAAGACGTGTGGACCAAGCCTGACAAAGGGGATGTTTACAGCCATGAAAATGGGGATATAACACAAATACTGGAGTAGATAAGCTCACACAGTTGATGCATTCACACCCTCCTGTCTGTCCTAACACATATTAACTGGAGGAGCAGAGGTCCCAAGCCCATACTTCCCACTAGTTAGTGACATACATCTTCACAGCATCCCACTGCTTCTTCAAAAATACACAACAATTATGGTGGCCAGGCAACAGTACATCTGACAAATATGTGGACATAACTAGGTAAATACACTGAGCTGCTAGGCATGTCACCAAGCACTGTGTAAACTACAGGCAGACTGCCACAACACTGACCCAAGTTTCCTATGGGGGTATACTCATGTAATTGCAAATATAGCAGGCACTACAGGCATGTAACAGTATGGATTAACAGACACCACCAGTCTCAACACAATCACAGTCACATTATAGCAAGCCTAATTAATAGTACAGTATATGGGCTGTGTGAACAAAACCATCCTCATATTTGCCACTCACACACTAACCCCACATATACTAGCCCAATTCACAGTGTAGTCTGATGCCTGACTGTGGTATGGGACATGTCTCAGTCTGGCCCTACAAACATATATGCTGATAGGGTACCAGAAACTGGAGCAGCATGCAACATCAGATAGAACAGGACCAAGAACACTGACATCTACCACAGTCTGTACACAGGCCAAGTAACATATTCACAATACACTGCTACACAATACTGACACTCTGTCAACAATCACCATAAGTACACAGACCTCACTACTGTACAGACTACAACAGAATGTCCAGGTTTTGTCCTCAAATATAAGGCCTACTATACATAACATGTCTGGCAGTCTGATATATCACTGGCTTGTTATCAGGAATGATGTCAGTAAATAATGATATACTGTACATATGCACCTCTTACTGCATGACATATGGACAAAGGGTGACAGACTTGGGGGACAGAGGCACAAACACAGGGCCAATATTGACATATTGCTGTGATAAACTGAGAAAATTGCTGGTGTAACAGGGTTTGTTGTGACATATCTCTTCTGAGGGATATGAAGTCAGTAACACACATGGATGTCACCATTTACTGACTGCAATCATCAGAGTATGCTACTGCATTTCTAAAGACAGGAAATGTGTGAGTAACACACCACATCTAAGACTCCAAACTCTGGCCAGTCTGCAGATAGCCCTACAGGTGAGAGTTTCCTCAACCACATAACACTGTCATGCCAGACTTTAAATCATGCAGAACAGCCATATCCACACAAACCCTGTTAAACCAACATTACTTCAAATGTAGAACAGCAATACTTACATTCTGTCCCCATGTCTGGAACATCCCCCTCCTGTTTGTTGGCCTGTCTCCACAGTGTTTGTTGTAAGAGGTATTTCCAACTACCCTCTGTGATGCTGTTTGTCAGACACCCACATGAAGTCCTGCTCACAGTGAAGGAAAAGGGCCAACACCCACATGAAGTGCTTAGTTATAGGAGTGTGTTTCCATGCAATTGGCTATAGGAATGATACCACAGCTGTTCCACATGCAATTAGCAAGTGGGGACTCCAATTCATGCACAGGCCATCAGCTGATCATGAGCATTACCTACAAAAGTCAAGCTGCTGCCTATGCAAAACAGATGTATTTTTCCACATCTACCAGAGAGGGAGAGAGAGAGAGAGAGAGAGAGACAGAGAGAAAGTAAGAAAGGAAGAGAGAAAGAGCCAAGCATGTTTGTGTATGATCCATGGGTGGAGAGTGGTATCTGGGTATTATAACAGTTGCCTATATTGTTTACTAATCCATATTGTCACATAGTAATTGCACATGGCAGTACACATTTATGACTGTGGATTGTCTACAACAACCTCTATAGTGTTTGAAAACTGTTGACCTTGTAATGTGGACATTGGGACATATAGGTCCTCAATATAATAATGTAGCAAAACCCACACTGCAATGCATCCTGTCATTACACAATCACAGCCAACAGGACACTGATGACACACACACACTTATCAGTACTGAGTTTCAAACCCCTACCTGGGTATGTATTGCTATTACAGTGTTTCACAGTTATTGCACATGCCATGGAGGTTACATGCTGGAGAGTTGTCCAAAGGTATCTTTGAAGGTGATTGACATCAGCATCAGTGCTAAAGGAGGGGTAAGGGAAGTGTAGTAAGTGTGAATGTCCACAAAATCAGGTGTCAACAAAGACACACACACACACTCTCTCTCTCACACAAACACACACATTATCACAGTTGCCAGGATCAAGATTAGAGCTCCTAGCTAACTAGTTTGCTACACTACAGTATTATGCAGTTACCGCAAGTGCCACAGAGCTTATAGGACTGAAATGTGGCCAAAGGGTTTTTTCGAGGTAACTGACAGCAGGCATGCTAAAGTAGGGCAATGGGAGGTGTAGTGAGTGTGAATGGCCTCAAAATCATTCATCTACACACACACACACACACACACACACACACACACACACACACACACACACACACACACACACAAACACATTTGCCAGTACTGAGATCCATAAGTTCATTGCTTCACTGGTGTGTAGTAGGTGAATGGGCCTGAAGGCTTTACAAGGCTAGGCCAAGGGAATACCTTGGCATCAGGCCACATGACAATAGTCCCCAGTGTGGCTCAGGGGTGTAGTCCCTGGAGTGGTCCCCAGGGTGGGTATTGTATTCACCATCCACTCATCTGGGTTACTATTGTGGGTGGCCAGTGATGTGCACTGCTTCCCATGTATGTGATCTATATTCCATAACATGGACAGTGTCTGGGTTGTGCACATGTCCCACATGCATGTTCTTTGACATGTGGAAGTGTACTTGAGGTCTCTGGGGCATGTTGTGTGGACAGATTGTTATCTTCTGATGTAGCATTCCTGAACTCATTTGGTGAGACCTGGCTATGTAACTGAGGTTGTGCTTGCACCTACATTGACAGCATGATATGGGTATTCAGTGGAGTTAGTGGCATCTGTCCATATAGGGCATCTGTATAAGGCATGGTATTCCCTTTTTGGGGTAAGTTTGCAGTATCTACAGTTGTTGCAGGCATCCAGTGGGGAACATGGCAAAAGGGCCACTGTACACATTTATTTGGCTACTGAGGGGATGGAACAGGGTGCCATGTCCTTTTACTTGCTGGATAACAGACACTCAGGAGATGTAACACATCAAAGTACTTTCTGATGTGAGTGGCACTGTTGTGGTCAACAGGCATGTAGTCCACTGCAATCACACTGTGGTTACTATCTTTGAGGCAATATGCAGGGAACTACCAATGTAGTGGTTGTTGCCTAGCCAAGTGTGTTTGTGTATGAGACATGGGTGGAGAGTGTTTTCTGAGTAATAGAATGGTTGCCTATATTGTTCACCAATCCATACTCTCACATGTAGGACTATGGATTGTCTACACCAACCTCTCTGTTGTTTGACATCTGTTGGTCTTGTAATGTGGACATTGTGACACATACTAGGTCCTCAACATAATAATTTAGCAAAACCCACCTAACAATGGATCCTGTTATTACACAATCACAGCAACCCTGACACAGGGTACTGATAACAGACACACACACACACACTTGCCAGTACTGAGATTCAAATTCCTACTTAGCTATGGATTGCTACTATAGTGTACCACATTTATCACACATGCCACAGAGCTTATAGGATGGATGTTGTCCCAAGGTACTTCTAAGGTGAGGAACATCACCAGCCCTTGTAAATACTGGCATTGGGTGATGTAGTGGGTGAGAGATCCCAAAAATAATTTTACCCTACACACACATTTACATTTGCCAGGGGTGAGGTTCAAACCTCTATCTAACAATCTTTTCAGACCATTATGTTATGCATTTACCACATGCACCACTGACCTTACATGGTTTAGGGTTGGCAACAGGTACTTCTAAGGTGGATGATATCTGCAGGACTGCTAAAGTCAGGCACTGAGATGTGTACTGGGTGTAAATGGGGCCAAAATCTTTGAGGTACAGACATACATATGTACACACACAAACACTTGCCACGGATGAGATTCAAACCCATACCTATGTAGTTACTGCTACTACATTGTTCCACATTTATGGCACACACCATGGAGCTTACATGTTGGAGAGCTGTGCCAAGGTATCTTTGAAGGTGAGTAACATCAGCAGCAGTGCTAAAGGAGGGGTAAGGGGAGAGTAGTAAGTGTGAATGTCCATAAAATCAGTTATCATCAAAAACACACACACACTCTCTCACACAAACACACACATTTTTGCACTTGCCATGTCTGGGATTGAAACTCCTACCTAACTAGCATGCTACACTATAGTATTAAGCAGTTATCGCATGCACCATGGAGCTTGTATGTTGGAGAGCTGTCCAAAGGTATCTTTGAAGGTGACTAACATCAGCAGCAGTGCTAAAGGAGGGGTAAGGGGAGAGTAGTAAGTGTGAATGTCCATAAAATCAGGTATCATCAAAGACACACACACTCTCTCACACAAACACACACAGTTTCACAGTTGCCATGTCTGGGATTAGAACTCCTACCTAACTAGTATGCTACACTATAGTATTATGCAGTTATCACAAGTGCCACAGAGCTTATATGTTGGAGAGCTGTCCAAAGGTATCTTTGAAGGTGACTAACATCAGCAGCAGTGCTAAAGGAGGGGTAAGGGGAGAGTAGTAAGTGTGAATGTCCATAAAATCAGGTATCATCAGAGACACACACTCTCACACAAACACACACAGTTTCACAGTTGCCATGTCTGGGATTAGAACTCCTACCTAACTAGTCTGCTACACTATAATACTACACAATTATTTATCATCAAAGACACACTCACTCTCTCACACAAACACACAGTTGTCATGTCTGAGATTAGAACTCCTACCAAATTAGTATGCTACACTACAGTATTACACAGTTATCATAAGCGCCACAGAGCTTATAGGGCTGGCATTTGTCCAAAGGGTTATTTCAAGGTGACTGATATCAGCAGGCATGCTAAAGAAGGGCAATGGGAGGTGTAGTGAGTGTGAATGGCCTCAAAATCATTCATCTCCACACACACACACAGAGTTTCACAGTTGCCATATCTGGGATTAGAACTTCTACCTAACTAGTTTTCGACACTACAGTATTACACATGCATCACAAGTGCCATGCAGCTTATAGGGCTGATACTTGGCCAGAGGGTTATTTCAAGGTGACTGACAGCAGGAGTGCTAACATGGGCTATGGGAAGTGCAGTGTGTGTGAATGGGCCATAAATTATTCCTCTGGAAACACACACACACACACTCAGTCACACACAACTTTACATTTCACAGGACTGGGTATACAAATGCTAGATGAATACTGATTTGTACTATCATGTTACACAGTTATCACAAGCACCACAGACACTATAGGGCTGAGGGCTACCAAAAGGAATGTCTACAGTGATTGACATCAGCACATCATGTGATATTGGCCAATTGGATGTGTGGTGGGTGGGACAGGCCTCATAATGGAAATCTCTCTGTCACTGTCTGTCTCTCTCTTCCCCACATCTCTGTGTGTGTATGTTTGACATATTATAGTGTGTTGGCCTTGGATATGTGTGAGTATTCCTATCCAATGTGTGTGCAAAGCATGAATGGTGTACAATGTGGTGTGTGTGCACAGACATCTGTGACTGACAGATATGTATAGTCCACTGTGTTGTCAGACATGGGCTTCATTTCTCTAAGTGTAGGAGCATGCCCAGTATGACCTTCTGTATTGAGTGTGTGAATCCATTCCAGGTAGGTTGTACTCCAGTCCAGGGTTTGGTGTTCTACACCTACAGCTAGCAACCTGTTTCTGCAGGATATCTGTAGATAGGTTGACAATATGGAGTCACAATGGGTGACAGATAGTGGGATACTGTAACTATTGCTGTCTGTGCTGCTTGTGTTACATGGTTGGTGTTAGCAGAGATATTCAGACATATGTACTGTTTTACACTGTGATGTATTATGTCATCAACTACTGACAGATATACTTATTTGCTCACAGTTATTTCCTGGGAAATACAAGATGAATGAAGCTGTGTCCAGTATTGTGGTCTGCAGCCTACATATTCTTGCACACTCATGCCATTCTGGAGGGGTAGCTGCAGACACTTGCTGATGGGTCTGTGTAAATGGTCCAGCACCTTGGTACTATGGTGGCTGAGGATCCCCTTCTTGTACATATATCGATGTAACAGAATGGCCATATCCTGCTGTGGCCATACCTCTCAGCTGTACAGATTCACCCAGGTTACCCAGAGGCAGGGCTCATATATCTGGTCAGTTCCCCTTCACATTGTGGTTTACAAGCAAGTTCGTAGCCACCAATTACTGGGTTTGTAGGCAGGGGTAGTATGGGCACACATCAAAGTTTCAGACTTCACACATTCCATGATGTCCATGCTTCTACACCCTCCCACTCTGTTATTCTATCCTCTTCCTAACATTATGCGAGCAATATCTGAGAAGTATCCCTATAGTTGGCCCTTCATCCCAGAGGTATTTAGGGGTTGGTCCACAGTTCATGCAGTAGGACATGGTGGGCATGCTACTGGGATTTGTCAACATGTCCTTGCATTTGTATTCTGTTGACTGTGTTAAGTTGTTAGTTGGGACCCCATGAGATAACATACATTGGCACTATGGGTGAGGCACAGGCCTTTGACAGAGGACTGTAGGCCATTTGGTAGTGATGCAGGCCATCTGTAACAGGCCAGTGCATTCTGTCACTCCTACATTCCCAGACTGTGAGCCACTGGATTCCCCTGGGGTGACAGAGTAAGTGTGCAAGGTGTTAATGGCAATAGTTCCTGTCCATATTAATCCATTGGTCTGGATGCTGGCAGGGTGCTGCTTACAGCTAGGGACACACCTGCATGGGACACCTCTTCAGCATGCTGCATTCTGTGGGTATTCCCATACAGAAGTGGGGTCATACTGTACTCATTCCCAACAGCAAGGATATGACCTGTGATAAACCTGTGGCTGATGGTGGGTGAGCTGAGTGCATGTGTGATATGGAAGCTTCTTGCAGCTGACTCACAGATATACATGGGACATTCCCCTTATGCTGCCTTGTGCGGGGACATAGGCAGTCTCTCATTACTTCATAACTGTGCCTTTTGTGGTCTGCCAGTGATTGGCCAGACTACATCAGTATTCCATACTACACAGACAACTAATGTGCTGCTAACCTGTATGTACAATTCCAAAGTTGTGTGCAGTTGACAGTTACATTTTATGTACTCTGTCTAGGGTACTTCCACCTGTGTACTGTGTGTATGTCTGGGCCCACATTCATGGCATGTCCATCTTTCAGATGGTGACAGATATTGACATCTGGACAGTGAGTATGGATGACTGCTGACATGGGTATTGCTGAGAAGCATTGTGGTTGGCACTGCAGTTGTTGGAACATGGCCCTGTCATCCACAGTACTGCCCATAGGCCACTGAGACACAACCCTCCATGCCTACATGCTGACCACTTCCAGACAATATTGAACACACAACAACCTAACACACAGACCCCTGCATATTGTACACATGCAACAATCTATCCTGTAGATTGGGCCAGCTCAGGTAATCTGTGCTCCACTGTTATTACACCTCACACTTACATGTTACTGCATTTCTACATAGGATTGTGGGGGGGCACACCTGATGACTTTAAACATTTGCTATGACTGTACTGGTATTTCAGGTACTCTGTTGGCTTCCATTTCATTTTGTATTCTGACCTATCATGCAGACTGGAGGCATATCAGTAGAGTACAGATCTTAGGTTTTATTGACCTACATTTCAGTTTCAGACTTCTTACCCTTCAGAACTAACATACAACTGCCAGACCTGTTGTAGTCTGTCTGTGTAGGTCTGGAGGGGGGCTGTTAACCATTGCCATCAATTGGAGGCCTTAGCCCAGCCTTTCTTTATGGTCATCTACACCTGTCCTGCTGGCTGAGGCTGGTGGTGGGTATGTGAGCCTCACTGACATGCATGTGTGTGTCCTATGGACACACATTTGGGCCACCACATGTACTGCAGTGGGATTTGTCACCTTGTCTAGTACTGCCTAGTATGTTGACACCAGTATTTGTTATGGATTTCATGCTGCCCATATAGGTGTCCACTATCTGCTGCCATCCCATTCAGCCACCCGATTCCCTTGCATGCTCACATCCATACCATAGATACAACTATCAGAACATACTACTCCATTCAGCAATTGATAGGAAGAGTGACTTACCTTGTGGCTGTGCCAGTATTGAGGATGGTGCTGGAGGGCTGACTATGTCAGATGCACATAGTACACTCCCTATACATGGTAAAGCACAGGTAGTGTCATGTTTGGCATCCCTTTTACTGTATGTGCGAGTCAGAGAGAGGTGTCATTCCCTGGGTCCCTACCATGTCAGTGTATGTGCTATGCATTGCCTCTTTGCCAAGGCCTGGGCATACTGGGCATGCCTCCTTCTGCCTACATGGGCAGGCTCAGGTTGTTCCTCCTCCGAGTCCCTCTGTGCCTGTGATGGCCTTGGCAATGGTGGGGGGCTGTGTGGCCTTGCCCCATGCTGTTCCTGCTGCAGCTGTTTCTGCAGGATCATATTGTGTAGCATGGCACATACTATGAACATTTGTGTACATGTAGCTGGAGAGTACTGCAAGGCTCCACTGGATATGTCCAGGCAGTGGAACCATGACTTGAGCATCCCAAACACATGCTCTATTATGATTCTGGTTTGTGCATGTGCCTCATTATGGAGTTCTTGTTCAGGTGTGTGTGCATTTCTGATGGGTGTCATCAGCCACGGCTCCAGTGCATAACCAGCATCCCCCACTAGGTGGCCATATGGGATGTCCCCACTGGCAAATGACTGGTACAGCTGTGTCATATGCCAGATGTGGGAGTCATGATAGCTTCCAGGGCTGCCAGCACACACATTCAAGATAATGCCCTGGGCATCGCACATGACCTGGCAGTTGATGGAGGGGAAGCCCTTGTGGTTTATGTAGACCCTACCCTGCTCACCAGGTGGTGCTTTGATGTGTATGTGTGTGCAGTCTATAGCACCCACTACCTCAGGGTATTCTGCTATTTGGTGGAAGAGATGCATATTGCTGGTCAATGCCTCACGGGTGTTGAGGAAATATATGTGCTCACTGGCATGTGCTGACATGGCATCCAGGAACTGGTGGAGTACCCTGGATGCTGATGCCTGTGAGATCCCCATGATATCCCCAGTTGCCCTTTGGAAGGTACCTGTGGCTAGTATTCTTAAGCCTACACATACCTTGGTATCCACTGGGATGGGTTCCCTCTGTTGGTTCTGTGTGTGAGGCGTGGCTGGCACAGCTCAACAATTTGCTGTAGAATGTCCCTGTCCACCCTATAGTGCTCCACTATCTCCAGCTCATGTAGCCCCTGGTAGGTTACCCTGGGTCTGTACACTCTTCTCCTCCTTCTCCTCACTGTGGGTTGGTCATCAGCATTCACATCCTCACCACCCTCAGCCTCTTGCACATATTGATGTATGAGAGTGACAGCAGCCCCTAACATTTTGTTAGTTTTGTCAGGTAAAATTTCCCCATCTGTGTACACCGGTGGTGTAGAGTTT
The DNA here is from genome assembly GCF_019279795.1 of Protopterus annectens. Classification (NCBI taxonomy): domain Eukaryota; kingdom Metazoa; phylum Chordata; order Ceratodontiformes; family Protopteridae; genus Protopterus; species Protopterus annectens. The sequence goes on from NC_056748.1 coordinate 715,766,353, forward strand.
GTGGGAAAAACAGACTGGAAGGTGTTTGCATAGTTTATAGTAGTGTGCTAGGCTGTTCCATGTGTAATTGGCTGATTCTGATACATTTCACCTGCCAGCTATGCTAGTTCTCCTTGATTGCCTTCCTACTGCTGTTTTCCCTTCCCATTGCCTTCCCATTTAAGCCCCGAGGCGTGGCGCGTATACCCAGTGCTCAGATGTGAACAGAGCTGCTATTTCCTGTTTTTTTTTTTTTTTTTAAATCACTGTGTGCAGCACACACACCCATTTAGGCAATGTAAACACTGCTAGGCAGCCCCAGACACACCCCCTTCCTTAGCTGTGCTTAGCTAAGGGCAAACACAGGCCACAGAGCTCCAATAAGCTTACAGCATGCATGACACTCACCCTTATGAGGTCATCTACCTCTTATACTTATATAATGGTGTTGCTGCACCTACATGGTTGGGTGCAAGCTAACACTGAGAGGAAATCTGTGATTCAGTATCAATCCCCTCATTTGCATAAAACAGAATGCTAATTCATAGTTACCACACTCACACTGAGCCTTCCCCTTAGCAACCACTATTCCCTGGTATTGTTGTCTTATGCATGCCATTGACTATTATGGCAAAATGCTGATTTGGGTTTAAAAGCTTATTTCCAACTTTTTTCTTATTTTCGGGCAAATCCCGTTTGTGCACCGCTGACCTACGCTTAAACAGTCGAAATCGGCCAAAAAAAATAAAAGTTATTTTTTATAATTTTGCAACTATTTCTCATGCCAATGGCCATATATTTGGCCATTGGCATGCCTACTACATTGAATACATGCTTTCTTTACAGCTGTCATGCCTCCATTTTGTAATTTGCAGAAATGCATTTGGTTAATAACTGAATATATTTCTGCAGGTTACACCATTCCTGCACAGACACCTGCCTGCTTCCTGGATTGCTAATTCACCTCATTTGCATGGTTTTCACCAGCAAATGAGGTAATTAGCATATAGCAGTGGTGTCCATGCAGGAATAGTGTAGGAGCACTCATGCACATCCCGGGAGCTCGTTCCTGGATCACTCGGCAGCTATATTGTGTGCAGCAGCTCTTGCACTATTCCTGCACTCTGTGCAGAGCTTGCTGAATCTGGGGGTTTGTCTGTTCTTCAGTTTGTGTTTAAATGTTGGTATCCAACAATGCCATTGGTGTGGGTGGGATTACATAATTATGTATGCAAATTTTATGTTAATCAGCATACAGATTTGCACCTATTTTTCATGGGCCTTTATCCAGAGTTTTGATGTTTTCAGTTTGAGAGGTATATAGTGCGATCTTGGAGTTGGTATATATAATTTGCAGGGGTTGTGGGGCAAAAATGCAGATTTCTTTTTACATTTGAGTTTTAGAAACTCTAACATATGGTCTCGACCATATGAATTTTGAGTTTCTGAAACTTGATAATATGACATAAACCCATACATATATATATATATATATATATATATATATATATATATAAAATTATGTACATGAGTGTGTGTATGTGTGTGTGTGTGTGTGTGTGTGTGTGTGTGTGTGTGTGTGTGTGTGTGTGTGTGTGTGTGTACATCTGTGTATGTCCAAAGGTTCACAGGTGTATACTAGGCTAACAATCACTGGGGCTTTTATAAGCATAGCCATGCAACCCAAATACATCCCACAAGTTATGATTCTCTGAGATGCATACTTATCCTTCCAACATGTTATTTAAGTCACAAGTAAAGTTTAAATCCTTAGATCTAGTAGTTCTAGTGCTGTTCAACTTGCAGATATGCAAAAGGACCATCAGAGTAGGATCCTGAATGCCTTGTAGGCCAGGCATAAATCGCATCTTTTCTGTCTACAGGAAATAAAAGTACAGAGATGGGGCTTTGAGGCGATCTGCATAGGATATTATGTTTATGCCTTGTATTAATTTTGCGAGGAACCTCTGTGGACATTTCAGTTGTTGCATGTGCCTAGTCAGGTACATACCAAAGAGGCATTACACTTAATGATCAGTCTGATGAGAGCTTAGTACCGTGGCATGAGGACTTCCCTGGACCTAGATACCAAGCTCGTACTTATAAGATGAGTGACACATAATTGTTTTCTTACTACCTTAGATATATGTTGGTCAAAAGCCATGTTACTATCTACATGATTCTCCAAATCTCTGAATTGCTGTCTACCACAAGGGGTGTTTTATCAGTGAGATAGTTTCCTCTGGGTGTCCAACTTCCCAAAAGATACTATTATGCATTTTTGGCAGTGAGTTTTAAGCTGCGGCTTTGTCACCAGTCATTTTTCAATGATTGACCTTCCTGTAAAATGTTAGTATCACGGTGGATTTCTGTGATTGCTCATAGCTTGCAATCATCTGCAAACTTGGTAAGCCACAGGCCCTTAACATTGTGCCTCACTTTCAAAAAATAGGTGCCAAAGAGGAATGGACCCAGCACAGAGCCCTGGAAGACCCCACTGGTGACCAGCCTCTTTGTGGAGGTGGTATCTCCAATCCTAACTTCCTGAGTGCTGTCTGTAAGCCGTCTGGCTATCCAGAAAGTTAAATAAGTTCATAGTATATACTACGCCTAATGATCACCAGGGCCTTTATAAGCTTTGTCAAGCAATCCAACCAGATTGTGTCCCCTTGTAACATGTACATCTTAATGATAAGGGGTATGATTGTTAGGAGGGATATGTTTGTCAGGAGTTTGCTAAAAAGCTATGTTGGGGGATATGTTAGTTAGGGAATATTTACTGTCAGTCTTTGTCTATAAGAGACATAGGGGCCAACCCGGAGATGAATTTGCAATTTCCCATCCAATGGTTTATGGTTAGGGATGGACTCTGCTTCACATGGATGGACAGCCTATTCCAGAGCATGAGGATCCTTTGATTCATGTCTGTCTTGCCAGCATGTTCTATTCATGTTGCAAACAAAGTTCATTTCCATGGACCCAGTGTTTCTGGTGCTGCTCATTTTGTGGATGTTTAAAAGCTCCATCAGGGCTGGATCTAAGAATGCTTTATATGTCAAACACAGATCACCTCTCAACAACCTGTAGGAGGGTTGGTGAGTTGGCATAATGGTTAAAGTGTTTACCTAATAGAAACAAGGTACATGGTTTCATTCTCACCTTTAAAGGGAAATTGGCTAGGCTTAAAATGGCCTGTAATGGCAGTTAGCCTAATTCTTACCTATAAACCTATGAAACTATGAACCAAGGATAGAGACAGGGCTCTAAGGCAATCTGTATAAGGCAGTGTGTTAATACCCTGGATTCTCTTGGTGAGGAACTTCTGTGGGCATTCCATCTGTTGCATATGCCTTGACAGGTACATGCCAAAGGGGGGATTCTGATAAGGGTGAGTAGAGTGGTACTATAACTTCCTTGGAACTGGGTGCCATGCTCTTACTTATAAGTTGGGTGGCATAGAATGATTTTCTTGCTACCTTGGCTATGTGTTGGTCAAAGGTCAGATTACTGTCTAAATATGTTCCCAGATCACTAATTACTGAGTCCGCTTTTAGGGGTGTCTTATTAACAAAGTTCATTTGCCAGGGTAGAAATGTTCCCAAAAGTTACTATAATGCACTTTTTTGGATTGAGTTAGTGTCAAGGGTGTAATTTATGATACCTGCCAATTTGTAGTCATCTGTAAACTTGGTGAGCCAGAGACCATTGACATTAGTCTTAACCACTAAGAAGTAGAAGCCAGACAAGAGTGAGCCCAGCATGGACCCCTGTGGTACTCCACTGATGTCTTGCCTCTTGGTATAGGTGGTCTCATCAATCTTGACTTCTTGGGTCCTACCTGTGAGGCAGCTGGCAAACCAGTGAGTTGTCTAGGGATTTATGTCTAGTTCGGTGAGTTTGCCCACAATATCTAAGTGGGATTTTGTGTCAAATGCCTCAGCCAGGAATAGGCAAGTGGTATACACCATTTTCCATTCATCCCTTGCCTTGCTTACATTCTCAAAGAATTCAAACAGTTTAGATAGGCATGACCTTCCTTTAACAAAACCAAACTAGAATGATCCAGTGTCTGTAGGGTGCCATTGTTTTGCTGATCATTTCCAAAATAATTTGCTCCATGGCTTTGGAAATTAGACAAGTCACATTAACAGCTCTGTAGTTTCTGGAGTTGGTTGATGGTCCACCCTCATGAAGGGGGATAACTGTTGCCTTCCTCCATTTGCTTGGTATGTAGCCTGTTTTGAGGCTGTAGTTAAAAAGTGACTCAAGTAGTCCTGATAGGTCATTTTTCAGGCTATTTAGAAAGTAACCTGGGATATTGTCAGGCCCCAATGAGGCTGTGTTTGTAGCCTTAGTGAGCATCATTATGAAGTGTTTCCTGCTGATAGTTAGAGGAGTTATTCTGATAGGAATTTCACAATGGTGGTAGGGTGATAGTGGGGGTGGTAAAGTCTGAGTTGAATTCTTCAGCCAACAGATTTGTTATGTCACTCTGTTCAGTAAAGGTGGTACCATTTACTACCAATTCTACACACTGTTGTGTGTTACCCTTGAGGTTTTGGACATAGTTGTAGAAAGCCTTGTGGCTATCTTTAACCTGAGAAGCTATCTTGATCTCGTAATTGGCCTTGTTGAATTTAATTAGTCCTCTTAGTTTCCTGTTTAGTTTTATTAGAGAGCTCTTGTCACTATTAGAGTTGCTCTTCCTGGCTTTGCCCATGACATTTTTCCTTTTGTTATATACCCTGTTAAGATTAGGATTCCACCACTGTGGTTTGATTTTGGGGTTTACTTTGAGCTCATACCTCTCAGCTGTACAGATTTTCGCAGAATGTTTAGATTTTTTACTCATATTTTTGGTCTGTTTCTCAAAAAATTGTGGTTTTCTGACAAATCACTGGGAAATCATTGAGGACTGAAGTTCACAGATTCATAGGTTGATATAAGGCTATCGGCCCTAGGGCCTATACAAGCCTAGCCATAACAATTCCCTGGCTATTTCTTCCCACAATATTTACTTCCCTGGACCCCTGTCTTGCAGGGCGACTGATGTGATCCCCAGGGTGAATTTCCTATCGCCCATCCAATCGTCAAGGTTCCTTTTGAAGATGCCCAAAGAGGCACACTGCTTGACATGTATGGGCAGCCTATTCCAGAATCTGGAGAGTCTCTGGGTCAGGAACCTATCCCTCCAGCATGTTTTGTTCATTGTGATGACAAGGTTTAGATCCCTGGAGCATGTGGCTCTGAGGGATTGGGATTTCTTTAAGAGTAGCATGTCCAACAGCTCTGGGTTTGACATGGCCTTGTATGTTAAGCAGAGATCGCCTCTGAGTAGACGATATGCGACAGAGTATAGCTGGAGTTTTTTTAGATGGTCAGCATAGGGCATCTGCTTTAGGCCTGTGACTGTTAAGGCTCTTGACATTGAACAACAACACCTTTAGGTTAATTTGGGTTTTATTTGCTGTGTTGTTAGGTTTGTCACTTTGGCATTGCCTAAAAAGGCTTTAAAGGGAGTCAGACACCTGGGGGGGGTTGACCGGTACAGGCCATCTTTGGCAAAGCAACATCATCTCTTGACCATGTCCTCCTAGGCTGACAGATCCTAAATCCCTTTGACTGACATCAGAATCTAAGCCAATTGTTAAATTCAGTCATTTTTTGTTCATAGTGTTACATCACCCTTGGTGAAGGTAGAATGCTGTTCAATGCAAGGCACATACTGGTCTCAGACACATATTCAGACAGGTCCATAATGTCTCGCCTTATATAATCCAGACAGGTGTGCCTCAGGTCATTTACACCCAAATAGGCTATGATAGAATCATACTGGTACCTGTGGACAGTGACTTGAGTGCATGTGTAAATTGATGGATCCTGGCTCCGGATAAGCAACTGACCATACTCGTGTCCTTGTCCAGTCTGGTAAGTAGGATATCTGTGTGTCATACAATGGAGTCTCCTATGGCAAGAGTCCTGGGTAAATTCTTTGCTTGCTGTATGGGCCTTGTTTTCGAGGATCCATTGAGTGTAGTCTTATGTAGGGTGATTGGCGTTGCTTCTGGTATATGCTTTAGAGATTTCTGAGGATAGGCATTGTTGTTTGCAAGCTTAGGAGGTCTTTGAGGTTTGGGGAGATTGCTTTTTAGTGACTCAGCATAAGATAGTCTGTGTGTGTAGACACTATGTGTTGTGGATGTAGTGTGTGCAATCTTGAAAACCTTTTTCTATGTGAGATTTTTGCCTTCATGGAAATTGTGCATGTACATCTCTCACATACTGTGCTGGTTTCTTTAAGGATTAAAAGGTTGTCAGTGAACACAATTGTTTCATTGTCTCAGGATGCCCATATCTACCAAGCTAGCTATGGTGACATTTGGAAACTGCGTATCCACATTTTGTGGACCTTCATTAGGGTGGGATATTGGAGTTTTAGGACTGAGTTTTACAGAGGTCTCCTAGGGTGGTGTCTAGGGTTATGGATTACAGTTTAGTAGAGTTAGGGTATGGTATTAATGTTATCTGATGCATAAGCTAGCTGCTCTGACCTTAACTTTATGCAATGAGCCACTAAATTGCATGCTACAATCCTAGTACTAGTTTTATAGATAAACTTCTGTGTTTTCCAACTCAGATAGACCAGGCAACCACCTGCAGCCACTATGTGGAGTATCCCAGTTCTGTTAATGTAAAAGCACAAAAAAATTGTTTGAGAGTATGTGCTACCACAAAACAACTTTAACAAACTAGCTAGACAAGGCGATTTCAAGTCTATTAGACAAATAGCAAAACAATTTCAGTAAATGCAGAAATTGCAGCCTTAAGTACAAATAAATGCACAAATAAAACAAGAAATCAAAAGCTGATCACTAAAATATTTTCTGGAGGTGCGATTTATAAAAACAAGTACTTAGCTTATTAAGGGATGGCACACAAAGCAAAGAAATCACTTCAAAGACACAAGCGACGACACCAGTTACTGCTGAAGTCTGTAGGAATTAGCCAAAGGCCTCGCAAATACATTCAATTTATACAGGCACTTAAGACAGAGGAAAATGCACAGAATCCCTTTAACAGGGCCATACTTGCAGGAATACAATGATTAAGTACCAACAAAAATACAAAGCTGCAAATTACACAGTAATACTGCCAGTAAAGCTTCTCAAAAGTGCAGTTCTCAGCAGTCATCAAAATATCACAATACTTAAAAACAAGTACAAAAATAGGTAGATAAAAGTAGTTAAATGAAGTGCAAAACAGAATGGTAAATTTTTTTGCAACTCTCATAGTTGTGACAAGTTACTAAGCAGATGGGAGCTTTGTGAACATGATGGAGTTTAGCTAAGGAGCAATATTTGTTTACTGAGTTGGCTGTCGGTATTATGGAACTATGTAAATCAATAGGTGGGAAAAGTACATAATCAGCTTACACAACTGACAATAGCAATGCAATAGGACAGAGGGACTTTGGTAGTCAGACCACCATAAGGGGCAAACACTAGAGACACTGGCTTTTAAAATGACAACAGCAAAATATTGAGAGGGTTGGGGAAAAATTCATGTTGATGTGAGAATCTAGACAAATCAGATACTACAGCTTGTTGTCCAAAGCATAAGAGGTCAGCATGTGAGGCAAAATGGCAAGGAAAATATTTTGGCCTAGTGATATACAATCTTAATTAAACAAAGATCAGGATAGTATCCCATCATTAAAACAGATCTGTACAAATCAGGAAAAAACAGATCTAAGAGCTTTTACAACACAGCCAAGATCCCACCAAAGTTGATTATAAATGCTATGTCCTCTGTTTTTGACAATACTGTCTTCGCTAAAGAACAAAAACAGTTTACTTACAGAAAATTCAAGCTGATGTAAGAAGCCAGACAAATGAGATACTATAGCTTGTTGTCCACAGTATATCAGATCAGCATGTGAGCTAAAATGCTAAGGAAAACGTTTTGATCCAGTGGTGTATAGTATTAAGTAAACAAAGACAAGGATAGCACCCAATGAGTAAAACAGATCTGTACAAACCAGAAAAGCAGATCCAAGAGTTTTACAACACAGCCAACCTCCCACCAAGGCTAATTATATATGCTATGGCCTCTGTTTTTAATAACACTATCTCAGTTAAAGAACAAAAAAAAGTTTACTTTTAAAAAATTCAAGATGATGAAGAAGCTAAACAAAACCTTGGGGTTTATGTCTAATTCCATGAGTTTGGTTGCAATGCACAAGTGGGGTATTGCATCAAATGTCATAGCTAGGTCAAGGAAGGCAGTATGCACTGTTTTGCCCTTATCCATTGTCTTGATGACTTTCTCAAAGAAATCTATCAAGTTCAGTAAATATGAACTGCATTTGATGAAACCAAACTTGGTTGAGTCCCATCTCTGAAAGTTTCCTATGTTATTGCTAATCATTTCCATGATAATTCTTTCTATAGCTTTGCATATGAGACTAGTCAGACTAATAGGTCTGTATTTCATGGGATCCACTGATGGTCTACCCTTGTGCAGAGGGGTGACTGTTGCACTCCTACATTCACATGGTACAAAGCCTCTGCAGAGGCTGTGGTTGAATAGTGAGTCCATATTTTAGGCTATTTAGCAGGCATTCTGGGATATTAACCAGGCCCACTGAAGCTGTATTCTTGGCCTTAGAGACCATATGAAAGTCCTTCTCCCTACTGATAGTTGGAAGGGTTATGTTAGATGGTATTTCTTGAGGGGGTGGCTGGCAGTGTGAGGGAGTAAAGTTGAAGCTGTATTTGCCAGCCATAAGATTTACTATATTTTCTGGTTCTGTAAGTGTGGCTCCATTTAACAACAGTTCTGCACACTGCTGTCTGCTGGCTTTGAGGTTTTGGACATTTTTGGACATAGCTAAATAAGACCTCATGGTTGTCCTTGGCCTGGTACACTAGCTTTTCTTCAAAATTTGCTTTGTTGAACTTAGTCCTCTTAGTTGCCTATTCAGTTTAATGAGAAAGTTTTTATCTTTTTTTGGTATTACATTTCCTAATATTAGCTATTGCTTTTTTTCTTTGTTGTACAACCTGTTTAATTTTGGATTACACCACGGTGGTTTCTTTTTTGAGTTGGTTTTGGGATTACTTCTGGTAGACACAACAGCCTCTATGTAATCACTGAAGTAGTTGTACAGAGCTTCAATGAATAATTCTACATAGCTTGCTGTATTTTCTGGGTTAGGGTAGGCTTGAAATTTTGATAGGTTATCACTTAATAAAAGGTAGTTTTCAAGTGACTGGAACGAAAGCGCTAACAATAAACAACTGCTGCGTATGTACTCAAGTCTAGTGCCTTTCCTTATTTTTGTATTGGTTTTAACTATGTATGTAACTGTTTCTGCAATGACTATTTTTTATTCATACATTCGTGCATTTCTTAACTGGGGTAGACAAGCTGAGCCAAAAATAATCCCCTTTTTCAGTAGTAGTCCAGGGAACAAAGCTCCATCATGAAAAATAATATACATGCTAACTTACAGAGACAAAAAACAAATAATCTCTCTCTCTCTGTGTATATACATATATATATATATATATATATATATATATATATATATATATATATAGATAGATATTTCAAAATTAAAATTGCATTTTGATACTTGAGTAAAATAATGTAATTGTAACTTTGACAACAGAGAGGTAAATGCAAAGATAACTGAAGTTGTACAAGTGTACCAAGCTGGAAGTACTGCTGTCTTTTGACAGCCGAAAGTCATGTGGAAAATACAAATAACGCTGTAATAACAGTCAGATTATGTCAAGATTTCAGTATTTTTGTGGTTATCAATTCAGTTTATGTTATCTTTATATAGCTGGTTATTAGTATACAGAGGAACAAGTAGCAGTTTCTAGAATACTTCTAAACACCAACCTTTTCCAAAAAGCCATAGATGAAGCCAAGGACCTGGTAGACTGGACCTTGACCTTGCCTGGAATAGTTTTGTTATGGCGAGTATAACAAAAGGTAATAGACTTAGACAACAATTTGGAAATTATCTGTTTTGACGCAGGTTGTCCTTTCTACTTATCTGCATATAACTGAATAATTGATCCAAAGATTTGAAAGAATTAGTTCTGTCAAGACAATGCCTTAGTAGTCTGTGGACATCCGAAGTATGGAGAACCCTTTCTCCCTTATTTTTAGGTTCAGGAAGGAAAATGTGGAGATGGATAGTTGGCTTAAAGTAAACTCAGATACCACCTAAGGCATAAATGAAGGATTAGTTCTCAAAGAAACCATGTCCCTATGGAAAATGAGATAGCATTGGCTCACAGTAAGAGCATGCATCTCAGGTACCCTTCTTGCAGAGGTCAGAGCAATCAGGAAAACTGTTTTTCATGTTAGGAACAGCAGGTCAACCAGACTAGCAGGTTCAGATAGAGCAACTGTTAGTTTCTCTAACACAAAATTAAGATCCCAAAGAGGGGCCACTAGTTTTCTTGTAGGCCTCTTATTCAAAATCCCTTTCAAGAACATTTTGACATGAGACTGCATTGAAAGAGGAGGATCCATGGATAGACATGAAGAAATGGCCAAAATATGAACCTTGACTGAGGAATAAGAAAGGTCATAAGACAGTAATTCACACAAATATTGTAGAACCAGAGAAAAACTAGCCCTGAATGGGTCCTGGATATGTTGTTGGCACCAATTGGAAATCCTTTTCTGTTTGCTAATATATGATTTTCTAGTAGCAGGCTTTCTTGTATCCATTAGTACCTGCTGGACATCCTCAGTAAACAAGTGCCTAAAAGGAAATAAGACCATATCATCTAGGCAGTCAATTGAAGTTTATTGACTTCAGGGTGTATCAACCATCTCCGTTCTTGTTTGAGTAGATCCAGTCAACAAGGAAGCTTAAAGTAATTGCCCTAGCCATTTCCAAAAGAAGGAGAGCCACAGTATCCTGGGCCAGAAAAGAGTCACTACAGTGATCTTGGGAGATTCCTTATGAATCTTCAGAAGTCTCCTGGATATTAGTGGAAAGAGTGGAAAAGCATACAGGAAAAGAAAAGGCATTTGTCTTCCAGGCCTTCTTGTATGGAGCCCTGCAACATAATCTTGCCAGTTGATTATTCAAAGAGGAGGAAAACATGTCTACTTGAGGAACTTCCCACAGATGGATGAAACCTTGGAAGACCCTGATCTAGTGGAAACCTTAGTGGGTCTCCCTGGTCCTGCTCATCTTGTCTGCTACACAGTTTTGCTGTTATGAAATGTAGGATGCCTATAGAGTGATATTGTGCTGTTAAATTATATCCCAAGCTAACATGGCTGGTCTGCAAAGGGGGGTACAACTGTTTCCTCCTTGCTTGTTAATGTACTACATGACTGTGGTATTGCTTGTAACCATTTGAAGAAGTCCCTTGGACCAAAGATCATTCAGAGAGTTGAGTGCCTTGAACAGGTCAAGCATCTCCTTGATATTTTTGTGCTTGCATCTGTTCTTGGTGTCCCACATCCCCTGCACTTTTATCCCTCGTGAAATTGCTCCCCAAGCAAAGTACAAACCATCTTTGATGACTGACTGCTTTAGAGGAGAGAGGGAGAATGGGATATCTGAGTTTAAGGAAATTCATTGTCTCCACCAAACGATTTCTCTTCTAACAAACCCCACCACTTGGATTTGAGAAGATATGCGTGTTCATGCTTGGAACAAAGATATTTCAGATATCACTGTATCTTTCTCATCTGGAATCTTGCCAAGGGTATCTGTCTGTGGAGGAAAGACAATTCTTAAACTTCGTAATGACGGCTAGAAATTTAAGAATTATGAAACCATACAAGGGCGGGAGGATGGTCATCATGGTCAGTCTTGATTATCCTCTAAAGATGTATGAACTGTAATCAGGTGAAACTACATATAACAGAGTATCTAAAAATTAAATTAACATTGATTATAATAAGATTGATATGATGTTAGGTGACCTATTATTACAAAGGTATAACAGTATCTAAACCCTTGATCCCAACCTTGATCCCGGCTCTCTTTGGGATACTGAAAATTCACAAAAATGAAATTCATCCCCTGTTTAGACCCATAGTTGATGGGAAGGGGTCTAAAATAGAGCCATTGGGTAAATATATTGACAGATTATGTAAGAAATGTTTTGACAATTCTGTATATATATATATATATATATATATATATATATATATATATATATATATATATATATATTAAGGGACTCTTGCCATTTTTTAGAAAATATAAAGACAACTAAGTTTGAAGAATCATTACTGTTTGTTAGCATTAATGTAATCAATGTATTTACTGTAATTATAACCAAACGATACTGGAATAAATATAGAAAAAACACACCAAACAGCCAATACTAGCAGAAATCTCCTTTATCTCCACAAGACCTGGTACCTCGGCATTTCGCCTTCAATGGATCACAATTCAATATGGAACAATGACAGTTTTTATATACATTAATTATATTAATTATTCAATTAATTATACAATTAAATTCAAAAAAGGAGGGAAAACTTTATATGCATGTTTTTAAAGTGATATCACAATACTTGCTACAAAAAAAATTTTTTTATATAAAAAACTTATTTATGTATATACATATACACATATTATACTAAATATATAATTTCATTATTTTATTATTTTATATATATATATAAATATAATATATATAATTTATAGACATTGTGAAATATGATATAAATATCAAAATTATTTTAACATATTTATTAGTAAATTAATTCGTCAGATACCCAATTCCAAATTGAGGCCAAAGGTTTTAGAGTATTAAACTTCAAAATCATCCTAGTTTCAAGTTCTAATAGTTTGTCACAAATATTATCACCCCTAGTACAAAAAGGCTTACCTAATATGCTGAATTTTAAACAATCTATCTTCCCCTCATGTGTCTCAAAAAAATGTTTAGCAACTGGACTGCATAAATTTGAATTTTTGATGTCCCTTAAATGTTCTAAGATTCTGATTTTAACCATTCTTTTTGTCTGTCCAATATACCATATATTATTACAACTACAACCAGTATATAAACAACACCAATAGATTTGCAATTAAAGTAGTGCTTTGGGTTATGGTTAACGTTATTAATAGATCTAACATTGATTATTCTATCACATATACTGCATGAATTGCATCTAAATGAACCCACATTAACAGCATAGGAAGTTCTCTTTACTGAAAGATTGTTATTTAGTATTTCTTTTAAATTCTTTCCCTTTTTATATGAAAATATAATGTGATGTGGGAAAAGTTCACCTATAGAATCTCCTTAACCAGATACCAGAATCTTTTGATTAAAGAAACAAATATTTCAGAGAAAGCTGTGTATCTGGTTACGAAAAATATATTTTCCACATCTCTATCTTTTTTGGTCAAACCCAAAAAATCCATTTGAGGCTTATTAGACATTCTATGCTTGTTCATGACATCATTCATGCATTTCAATAATTGCTTTTTATCATATCCTCTTTCACTTAACCTTAGGAACACCCCATTTAACTCATAATCTAACTCAGATTCTATGCTAGTGTGCTGATGTATTCTTTTAAATTCTCCATAGGGCAAGGCTTTCAATAAATGGGGAGGATGCATGCTCGTAGCATGCAAAAACATATTAACTGATGTATCCTTTCTGTATGTCAAGAAAATGTATATAAAAGAACCTGTTACACCCATACTATATGCTTTACCAAAGATACATAAGGACTTAAATGAGCCCCCTGGTAGGCCTATAGTATCAGGGATAGGGTCTTTCTTGGAGAATGTTAATGTTTTCTTGGATTCTCAACTAAAAATGTATCTTAATAGGGTCAGTGCTCACATCAGTAACACCCAAGAGTTAATTAATGAAGTACACAAGATTTCTTGGAATAGTGATTTTTATTGGGTGACTATTGACGTCAAATCTTTATACACAAACATCAATATTAGATGGGGACTTGATGCTATTCTAAACATGTTAGGTGAAGGTCCTAGAACTAGTTTTTTGATTTCCTTGTTAGAATTTTGTTTGACCCACAACTATTTTGTGTTTAATGATGAGTATTTTTTACAGACAAAGGGGACGGCTATGGGAGCTGCTTATGCTCCCAATTATGCTGTGATATATATGGATTTTTTTGAAAAAAGGTTCATTTATCCCACTGAATTTTTCAAACATAAGGTCATCTTGTACAAGCGTTTCATTGATGACCTTATTTTCATATGTAAGGGGGATATAGTTGAATTTTGTGAATTTTTTGAATTATTAAACACTAATGAACATAGTTTATCTTTTTCCTATGAGGTTAATCGAAATCAAATTAATTTTTTGGATTTGACCCTGTTTGTAAGAAATAATATTGTTGAATTTAGACCTTACAGAAAGGATACATCAGTAAATATGTTTTTGCATGCTACGAGCATGCATCCTCCCCATTTATTGAAAGCCTTTCCCTATGGAGAATTTAAAAGAATACATCAGCACACTAGCATAGAATCTGAGTTAGATTATGAGTTAAATGGGGTGTTCCTAAGGTTAAGTGAAAGAGGATATGATAAAAAGCAATTATTGAAATGCATGAATGATGTCATGAACAAGCATAGAATGTCTAATAGGCCTCAAATGGATTTTTTGGGTTTGACCAAAAAAGATAGAGATGTGGAAAATATATTTTTCGTAACCAGATACACAGCTTTCTCTGAAATATTTGTTTCTTTAATCAAAAGATTTTGGTATCTGGTTAGCGAGGACGATTCTATAGGTGAACTTTTCCCACATCACATTATATTTTCATATAAAAAGGGAAAGAATTTAAAAGAAATACTAAATAACAATCTTTCAGTAAAGAGAACTTCCTATGCTGTTAATGTGGGTTCATTTAGATGCAATTCATGCAGTATATGTGATAGAATAATCAATGTTAGATCTATTAATAACGTTAACCATAACCCAAAGCACTACTTTAATTGCAAATCTATTGGTGTTGTTTATATACTCGGTTGTAGTTGTAATAATATATGGTATATTGGACAGACAAAAAGAATGGTTAAAATCAGAATCTTAGAACATTTAAGGGACATCAAAAATTCAAATTTATGCAGTCCAGTTGCTAAACATTTTTTTGAGACACATGAGGAGAAGATAGATTGTTTAAAATTCAGCATATTAGGTAAGCCTTTTTGTACTAGGGGTGATAATATTTGTGACAAACTATTAGAACTTGAAACTAGGATGATTTTGAAGTTTAATACTCTAAAACCTTTTGGCCTCAATTTGGAATTGGGTATCTGACGAATTAATTTACTAATAAATATGTTAAAATAATTTTGATATTTATATCATATTTCACAATGTCTATAAATTATATATATTATATTTATATATATATATAAAATAATAAAATAATGAAATTATATATTTAGTATAATATGTGTATATGTATATACATAAATAAGTTTTTTATATAAAAAAATTGTTTTTGTAGCAAGTATTGTGATATCACTTTAAAAACATGCATATAAAGTTTTCCCTCCTTTTTTGAATTTAATTGTATAATTCATTGAATAATTGATATAATTAATGTATATAAAAACTGTCATTGTTCCATATTGAATTGTGATCCATTGAAGGCGAAATGCCGAGGTACCAGGTCTTGTGGAGATAAAGGAGATTTCTGCTAGTATTGGCTGTTTGGTGTGTTTTTTCTATATTTACTGTAATTCCCTACTCTGAAGGATAGCATTTATTTAGTCAGTCTTTAACACAACAAAAATTATGTCTACAAGAGTGATTCTGAAGATTGACAACCTACTGGAGACTGTTCTTAATAACGATTTTGTTTATTTCAAGGAAGAATATTTTCACCAGACTTCTGGGGTAGCTATGGGGGAGGTTGTGCCCCCATTTATGCTAATGGGGTGCTTGCAGAATGAGAAAAATATTATCCCCAGGATTCAGGAAGCTGTGCACGACGTGCAGGAATAGTGCAAGAGCTGCTGCAGGCAATATGGCTGACGTGAGATACAGAAATGAGCTCCTGAGATGTGTACAAGCGCTCCTACACTATTCCTGCACAGACACAGCCCATTTATGTTAATTACCTCATTTGCTGGTGAAACCATGCAAATGAGGTGAATTAGCGATCCAGGAAGCAGGCAGGTGTCCATGCAGGAATAGTGTAGACTGCAGAAATGTATTCAGCCAGTAGCTGAATATGTTTCTGCAAACTACAAAACGGAGGCATAACAGCTCGTAAAAATGCATGTATTATAAGGGTTAGGCATGCCAAAGGCCAAATATATGGCCATAGGCATGAAAATCAGTTTCAAAATTATAAAAATTAACTTCTTTTGGATGTTTAAGTGTATGGCAGCGGAGTGCAAATGGGATCAGCCCAAAAATAATAAAAAAGCTGGAAATAAGCTTTTAAACCAAAATCATAATTTTGCCATATGTCAATGGCATGCATAACACAACAAGACCATGGAATAGTGGTTGCTAAGGGGGAAGGCTGAGTCCCGGTTTTGTAACCATGCATTAGCAGTCAGTTATATGCAAATGAGGGGAACGATACTGAATCACAGATTTCCCCTCAGTGCTAGCTTGCACACAACCGTGTAGGTGCAGTAATGCCATGGTGTAAGCCTAAGAGCTAGATGACTTCATAAGGGGGTGTGCTTTGCATGCTGTAAGCTTATTGGAGCTCTGTGACCTGTGTTTGCCCTTAGCTAAGCACAGCTAAGGAAGGGTGTGTGTCTGAAGCTGCCTAGCAGTCTTTACATTGCTTAAATGGGTGTGTGTGCTGCGCACCAGGTTTTAAATAAAAAAAAAAAAATAAACCAGGAAATAGCAGCTACGTTCATATCTGAGCAATGGGTTTGCTTGACGTGCCTCAGGGCTTAAACAGGAAGGCAATGGGAAGGGAAAACAGCAGTAGGAAGGCAACCAAGGAGAACTAGCATAGTTGGCAGGTGTAATGTACCAGAATCAGCCAATTACACAGGCAGCAGCCCAGCCTAGCACACTACTATAAACTATGGAAACACCTTTCACTCTGTTTTTTCCCATAAACTCTACACCACTGGTGTACACCAATGGGAAAATTTTACCTACCAAAAGCAGCAAAATGATAGGGGCTGCTTTTGCTCTCACAAATCAATATGTGGAAGAGGCTGAGGGTGATGAGAATGAGAATGCTGACGACCAACCCACAGTGAGAAGAAGAAGAAGAGAGTGTACAGACCCAGGGTAACCTACCAGGGGCTACATGAGCTGGAGATAGTGGAGCTCTATAGGGTGGACAGAGACCTCCTACAGCAAATTGTTGAGCTGTGCCGGCCACGCCTCACACACAGAACCAACAGATGGCAACCCATCCTAGTGGATACCAAGGTATGTGTAGGCTTAAGAATACTAGCCACAGGTACCTTCCAAAGGCCAACTGGGGATATCATGAGAATCTCACAGGCATCAGCATCTAGGGTACTCCACCAGTTCCTGGATGCCATATCAGCACATGCCAGTGAGTACATATATTTCCACAACACCCGTGAGGCATTGACCAAAAATACGCATCTCTTCCACCAAATAGCAGAATACCCTGAGGTATTGGGTGCTATAGACTGCACGCACATACACATCAAAGCACCACCCGGTGAGCGGAGTAGGGTCTACATAAACCACAAAGGCTAACTCTCCAACTACCAAGTCGTGCGATGCCCAGGGCATTATAATGAATGTGTGTGCTGGCAACACTGGAAGCTATCATGACTCCCACATCTGGCATATGATGCAGGTGTACCAGAGATTTCCCAGTGAGGACATCCCATATGACCACCTAGTGGGGGATGCTGGTTATGCTCTGGAGCAGTGGCTGATGACACCCATCAGAAATGCACACACACCCCAACAAGAACTTCATAAAGAGGCACACGCACAAATCAGAATCATAATAGAGTGTGTGTTTGGGATGCTCAAGTCACGGTTCCAGTGCCTGGACATATCCAGTGGAGCCTTGCAGTACTCTCCAGCTACATGTACCCAAATTGTCATTGTATGTGCCATTCTACACAATATGATTCTGTGGAAACAGCTGCAGCAGGAACAGCACGGGGCAGAGCCACACAGCCCCCAACCATTGCCAAGGCCAGCACAGCTACAGACTGACTCAGAGGAGGAACATCCTGAGCCTGCCCCTGTAGGCAGAAGGAGGCGTGCCCAGTATGCCCAGGCCTTGGCAAAGAGGCAATGCATAGCACATACACTGACACGGTAGGAACCCAGGGAATGACACCTCTCTCTGACAAGCACATACAGTAAAAGGGATGCCAAACATGACACTACCTGTGCTTAACCATGTATAGGGAGTGCACTATGTGCATCCGACATAGCCCTCCAGCACCATCCTCAGTACTGGCACAGCCACAAGGTAAGTCACTCTCCCTATCAATTGCTGAATGGAGTATTATGTTCTGCTACTTGTATCTATGGTACAGATGTGAACATGCAAGGGAATCGGGTGGCTGAATTGGATGGTAGCAGATAGTAGACACCTGTATGGGCAGCATGAAATCCATAACAAATACTGGTATCAACATAGTAGGCAATACTAGACAAGGTGAGGAATCCCACTGCAGGACATGTGGTCGGCCAAATGTGTGTCCATAGGACACACACATGCATGTCAGTGAGGCTCACATACCCAACAGCAGTCTCAGCCAGCAGGACAGATGTAGATGACCACAAAGAAACGCTGTGCTAAGGCCTCCAATTGATGGCAATTGTGAACAGCCCCCCTCCAGACCTACACAGACAGACTACAGCAGGTCTGGCAGTTATATGTTAGTTCTGAAGGGTAAGAAGTCTAAAACTGAAATGTAGGTCACTAAAACCTAAGATCTGTACTACACTGATTATGCCTCTAGTCTGCATAATAGGTCAGACTACAGAATGAAATGGAAGCCAACAGAGTACCTGAAATACCAGTACAGTCATCAGGTGTGCCCCCCCCCCACAACCCTATGTAGAAATGTAGTAACATGTACTTGTGGGTATAATAGCAGTGGAGCACAGATTACCTGAGCTGGCCAAATTAGCAGGATAGATTGTTGCATGTATACAATATGCAGGGCTCTGTGTGTTAGGTTGTTGTGTGTTGTATATTGTGTGAAAGTGGTCAGCATGTAGGCATGGAGGGTTGTGTCCTGGTAACCTATGGCCATTACTGTTGATAACAGGGCCAAGTTCTGACAACTGCAGTGACAAACACAGTGCATCCCAGCAAGATCCAATCCAGCAGTAATCCATACTAATTGCTCAGATATAATATCTGTCACCATCTGAAAGATGGACATGGCATAAATGTGGGCCCAGATATACACACAGTACACAGGTGGAAGTACCCTAGACAGAGAGTGTATAAAATGCTACTGTCAAATGGACGCACCTTTGGAATTGTACATACAGGTTAGCAGCACATTATTTGGCTGTGTAGTATGGAATACTGATGTAGTCTGGCCAAACATGGGCAGACCACAAAAGGCACAGTTATGAAGTGCTGAGAAACCACTGATGTCCTCGCACAAGCCAGCATAAGGGAATGCCCCACGTTTATCTGTGAGTCAGCTGCAAGTAGCTTCCATAGCACACATGCACTCAACTCACCCCACCATCAGCCACAGGTTCATCACAGGTCATATCCCTGCTGTTGGGAATGAGTACAATATGATCCCCACTTCTGTATGGGAATACCCAAAGAATGCAGCATGCTGAACAGGTGTCCCATGCAGGTGTATCCCTAGATGTAAGCAGCACCCTGTCAGAATCTACACCAATGGATTAATAAGGACAGAAACTATTGCCATTAACACCTTGCACACATACCCTATCACCCCATCTGAATCCAGTGGCGTGCAGCTGGGAATGTAGGAGTGACAGAATGCACTGGCCTGCTACAGATAGCCTGCATCACTACCAAATGCCCTACAGTCCTCTGTTAAAGGCCTGTGTCTCACCCGTACTGCCAATGTATGTTATCTCATGGAGTCCCAAATAACAACATAACACAGTCCACAGAACACAAATGCAAGGCCATGTTGACAAATCCCAGTAGCATGTCCACCATGTCCTACTGCATGAACTATGGACCAGCCCCTAAATACTGTTGGGATGAAGTGATAACTACAGAGATACTTATCAGATATTGCTTGCATAATGTTAGGAAGAGGATAGAATAACAGAGGGGGGGTAGAAGCATGGACGCCATGGAGTGTGTGAAGTCTGAAACTGTGTGCCCATACTATCCCTCCTGTAAACCCAGGATTGGGTGGCTACAAACTTGCTCGTAAACCACAATGTGAAGGGGAAATGACCAGATATATGAGCCCTGCCTCTGGGTAACCTGTGTGAATCTGTACAGCTGAGAGGTATGGCCACAGCAGTATATGGCCATTCTGTCATGTCGATAGATGTACAAGCATGGAATCCTTAGCCACCACAGCACCAAGGTGCTGGACCATTTACACAGACCCATCAGAAAGTGTCTGCAGCTCCCCCTCCAGAATGGCATAATTGTGCAAGAATATGTAGGCTGCAGACCACAGTACTGGACACAGCTTCATTCATCTTGTATTCCCCAGGAAATTGCTATGAGCAAATAAGTAAATCTGTCAGTAGATGATGCCATAATACATCACAGTGTAAAACAGTACATATGTCTGGATATCTCTGCTAACACCAAAACCATGTAGCAGAAGCAGCACAGACACAACTAGTTACAGTATCCCACTATCCTTTGCCTATTGTAACTCCATATTGTCAACCTATCTACAGATATCCTGTAGAAACAAGTTGCTAGTTGTAGGTGTAGAACACAAATGTCTGCACTGGAGTACAACCTACCTGGAATGGATTCACACATTCAATACAGAAGGTCATACTGGGCATGCTCTCACACTTACAGAAATGAAGTCCATGTCTGTCAACAACAGTGGACTATACATATCTGTCAGTCGCAGATGTCTGTGCACACACACTACATTGCACACCAGTCATGCTTTGCACACACATCGGATAGGAATACACACATATAATTATATATATCCAAGGACAACACACTATAATAGGTCAAACATACACAAACAGAGTTCTGAGGAACAGAGAGACAGACAGTGACAAAGAGCTTCCCATCATGAGGCCTGTCCCACCCACCACATATCCAATTGGCCAATATCACATGATGTGCCAATGTCTATCACTGTAGACATTTGCTTCTGGTAGCCCTCAGCGCTATAGTGTTTGTAGTGCTTGTGATAACTGTGTAACATGACAGTATAAGTCATTATTCATCTAGCAGTCATATAGACAGTCCTGTCAAATGTAAAGTTGTGTGTGACCGAGTGTTGTATGTGCATTTCCAGAGGAATGGTTTATGGCACATTCAAAACACACTGCACTCCCCATTGCCCTAGTTTAGCTAGCCTGCTGATGTCAGTCAACTTGAAATACCCCTTTGGGGAAATATCATCCCTATAAGCTCTGTGGTGCATGCAATAACTATGTAATGGTATAGTGTGATGTACTAGTTAGGTAGGAGATCTAATCCCAGACATGGCAACTGTGAAACTCTGTGTGCATGCAGGAATCAATGCATTTGAGGCCATTCATCGACACTACACCTCCCATTGCCCTACTTTAGCAAGGCTGCTGATGTCAGTCACCTTGAAATACCTCCTTGGACAAGATTCAGCCCTGTAAGCTCTGTGACATGTGCCATAACTGTGTAATGCTACAGTGTGTTGTACTAGTTAGGTAGGAGTTATAATCCCTGACAGTGCAACTGTATGTGTAGAGAGTAATGCTTTTGAGGCCATTTGCAGTCACTGCACCTCCCATTGCCCTAATTTAGCATGCCTGCTGATGTCAGTCACCTTGAAATACCTCCTTGGACAAGATTCAGCCCTGTAAGCTCTGTGACATGTGCAATAACTGCGTAATGTTACTAGTTAAGTAGGAATTCTAATCTCAGACATGGCGACTGTGAAACTGTGTGCATGTGTGTAGAGAGTAATGCTTTTGAGGCCATTCACAGTCACTACACCTCCCATTGCCCCGCTTTAGCAAGCCTGCTAATGTCAGTCACTTTGAAATACCTCCTTGAACAAGATTCAGCCCTGTAAGGTCTGTGGCATATGCAATAACTGCATAATGTTATAGTGTGATATATTAGGTAGGAGTTCTAATCCCGGAAATGGCAACTGTGAAACTCTTTGTGTGTGTAGGAGTCAAAGATTTTGAGGCCATTCATAAACACTACGCCTCCCATTGCCCTACTTTAGCAAGGCTGCTGATGTCATTCACTTGAAATACACCTTTGGATAATGGCTAGTCCTAGAAGCTCTGTGGTGCATGCGATAACTGCATAATGTTGTAGTGTAACATACTAGTTAGGTAGGAGTTCTAATCCTAGACATGGCAACTGTGAAACTCTGTGTGTGTAGGAATCAATGCTTTTGAGGCCATTCACAGTCACTATACCTCCCGTTGCCTTACTTTAGGAAGCCTGCCGATGTCAGTCACTTTAAAATACCTCCTTGGACAACATTCAGCACTGTAAGCTCCATGGCATGTGCAATAACTGTGTAATGCTATAGTGTGATGTACTAGTTAGGTAGGAGTTCTAATCTCAAACATGGCAACTGTGGAACTCTGTGACCGTATGTAGACAATAATGCTTTTGGGGCCATTCACAATCACTACACCTCCCACTGCCCTACTTTAGCAAGCCTGCTGATGTCAGTCACTTTGAAAAAACTCCTTGGACAAGATGCAGCCCTGTAAGCTCTGTGGCACATGCAATAACTGTGCAATGCTATAGTGTAATGTACTAGTTAGGTAAGACTTCTAATCCCAGACATGGCAACTGTGGAACTGTGTGTGTGTGTGTGTGTGTGTGTGTGTGTGTGTGTGTGTGTGTGTGTGTGTGTGTGTGTGTGTGTGTGTGTGTGTGTGCAGAAAGTAATGCTTTTGAGGCCATTGACAGTCACTACACCTCCCATTGCCCTACTTTAGCAAGCCTGCTAATGTCATCTACCTTGAAATATATCTTTGGAGAAGGGCTAGCCCTATAAGTTCCATGGTGCATGCCATAAATGTGGAACAATGTAGCAGCAGCAACTACACAGCTATGGGTTTGAATCTCATCTGTGGCAAGTGATTGTGTGTGTACCTCAAAGATGTTGTCCCTATTTACACCCAGTACACATCTTAGAGCCTGACTTTAGCAGCCCTGCAGATATCATCCACCTTACAAGTATCTGTTGCGAAGCCTATACCATGTTAGGTCAGTGGTGCATGTGGTAAATGTGTAAAATAATGTTCCGTAAAGGTTGTTAGATAGAGGTTTGAACCTCACCCCTGACAAATGTAAATGTGTGATTAGGGTAACATTATTTTTGGGATCTCTCACCCATTACATCACCCAATGCTAGTATTTACAAGGGCTGGTGGTGCTCACATTAGAAGTACCTGGGGACAACATCCATCCAATAAGCTCTGTGGCATGTGCAATAAATGTGGTGCACTGTAATAGCAATGCATAGCTAGGTAGGGGTTTGAATCTCAGCACTGGCAAGTGTGTGTGTTTGTCATCAGTATCCTGTGTTGAAGTTGCTGTGATTGTGTAATGATAGAATGCATTGTGGGGGGATTGCTAAATTATTATATTGAGGACCTACTATATGTCACAATGTCCACCTTACAAGGACAACAGATGTCAAACAGCAGAGAAGCTGGTGTAGACAATCTATAGCCCTACATGTGACATTATGGATTGGTGAACAATATAGACAACCCTTGTATTACTCAGAGAACACTCTCCACCCATGCCTCATACACAAACCCACTTGGCCAGGCAACAACCACTATATTGGTAGTTCCCTGCATATTGCCCACAGATAGTAACCATGGTGTGATTGCAGTGGACTACATGCCTGTTGACCACAACACTGCTACTGACTTCAGAATGTACTGTGATGTGTAACATCTTCTGACTGTGTGTTATCTAGCAAGTAAAAGAACATGGCACCCTGTTCCTTCCCTACAATAGGCAAATAATTGCTTAGAGTGGTCCTTTGCTGTGTTCCCCACTGGACGCCTGCAACAACTATAGAGTCTGCAAATGTAAACCACAAAGGGAATACCATGCCTTATACACATGCCCTGTATAGACAGATCCCACTAACTCCACTAAATACCTGTATCATGCTGTCAATGTAGGTGCAGGCATGACCTCAGTACCATAGCCAGGTCTCATCACATGAGGTCATGAATGCCACATCAGATGATAACAATCTGTCCACACAACATGCCCCAGAGAACTCCAAGTACACTTCCACACGTCATAGAACATGCATGTGGGACATGTGCACAACCCAGACACTGTCCATGTTTTGGAATATAAATCACATACATGGCAAGCATTGCACAGCACTGACCACTCACAATAGTAACCCAGATGAGTGGATGGTGAATAGAACACCCACCTGTGTGGGCCAATCCAGGGACTATACCCCTGAGCCACACTGGAGACCATTGTCATGTGGCCTGATGCCAAGGTATTCCCTTTGCCTAGCCTTGTACAGCCTTCTGGCACTGTCAACTACTACACACCTGTGAAGCAATGAACCCATGCATGTCAGTACTGGCAAGTGTGTGTGTGTGTGTGTGTGTGTGTGTGTGTGTGTGTGTGTGTGTGTGTGTGTGTGTGTGTGTGTGTGTGTATGTGTATGTGTATTTATGTGTGTGGAGATTAATGATTTAGACGCCATTCACACTCACTACACATCCCACTGCCCTACTGTAGCATGCCTGCTGATGTCAGTCACCTTGAAATAACCCTTTGGCCACATATCAGCCAAAAAAGCTCTGTGGCACATTTGATAATTTTGTAATACTGTACTGTAGCAAACTAATGAGACAGGAGTTCTAATCCTGACCCTGCTAACTGTGATAATGTGTGTGATTCTCTGAGAGAGTGTGGTTGTGTCTTCCTTGACACCTGCTTTTGTGGACAGTCACATGTACTACACTTCCCTTATCCCTTCTTTATCACTGTTGCTGAAGTCACTCACCTTCAAAGATACCTTTGGATAGCTCTCCAACATGTAAGCTCCGTGGCATGTGCAATGACTGCATAACAATTTAATAACAATACATAGTCAGGTAGGGGTTTGAAACTCAGTGCTGGTAAGTGTGTGTTTATATGTATATCAGTGCCCTGTGTGGGTG
This sequence comes from Protopterus annectens, assembly GCF_019279795.1. Taxonomy (NCBI): domain Eukaryota; kingdom Metazoa; phylum Chordata; order Ceratodontiformes; family Protopteridae; genus Protopterus; species Protopterus annectens. The sequence goes on from NC_056748.1 coordinate 715,791,633, forward strand.
TTGGGGTGATTGTGTAATGACGGGATCCATTGCAGTGTGGGTTTTGCCACAACATTATATTGAGGAGCTACATGTCCCATTGTCAACATTACAAAGCCAAAATTTTCCAAATATTGTAGAGATTCTTGTCGACAATCCTCAGCCATAAATGTGTACAGAGATGTGCAATTACCATGTGACAGTATGGATTAGTACACAATATAGGCAACCGTCATAATGCCCAGATACCACACTCCACCCATGCATCATACGCAAACATGTTTGGCTTTTACTCTCCTACTCCCTCCCTTTTTTACTTTGTCTCTGTCTGTCTCTCTCACTCCCTCTGTGGTGGATGTAGAAAAGTACACCTGCTTCGCTTAGGCAGCAGCTTGAGTTTTGTAAGTGATCCTCATGATGGCCTGTGCATGAATTGCAGTCACCCCACTAGCTAATTGCATGTGGAACAGCTGTGGTATCATTCCTATAGCCAATTGCATGGAAACACACTCCTATAACTAAGCAATTCATGTGGGTGTTGGCCCTTTTCCTTCACTGTGAGCAGGACGTCATGTGAGTGTTTGACAAACAGCATCACAGAGTGTAGTTGGATAAACCTCTTACAACATGCACTGTGGATACAGGCCAACAAACAGGAGGGGAATGTTCCAGACATGAGGACAGAATGTAAGTATTGCTCTTCTACATTTGAAGTAATGTTGGTTTAACAGGGTTTGTGTGGATATGGCTGTTCTACATGATTTAATATCTGTCATGACAGTGTTATGTGGTTGAGAAAACTCTCACCTGTAGGGCTATCTGCAGATTGGCCAGTGTTTGAAGTCTTACATGTGTTGTGTTACTCACACATTTCCTATCTTTAGAATGCAGTAGCATACTCTGAGGATTGCAGTCAGTACATGGTGATAGCCATGTGAGTTACTGACTTCATATCCCTCAGAAGACATATGTCACAACAAAAACTGTTACACCAGTAAATGTATGGGTTTATCACAGCAACATGTCAATATTGGCCCTGTGTTTGTGCCTCAAGCCACAACTCTGTCACCTTTGTACATATGTCATGCAGTAAGAGGTGCATATGTCCAGTGCATCATTATTTACTGACATCATACCTGACAACAAGCCAGTGAGATATCAGAATGCTAGACATGTTATGTATAGTAGGCCTTATATTTGAGGAAAAAACATGGACATTATGTTGTAGTGTGTAAGTAGTGAGGTCTGTGTACTTATAGTGATTGTTGACAGAATGTGTATTGTGAATATGTACCTTGGCCTGTGTACAGACTGGTAGATGTCATTGTTCTTCGTCCTGTTCTATGTGATGTTGCATGCTGCTCCAGTGTATGGTACCCTATCGGCATATATGTTTGTAGGGACAGACCGACACATGTCCCATATCACAGTCAGGCATTGGAATACACTGTGTATTGGCCCAGTATATGTAGGGTTAGTGTGTGAGTGGCACATATAAGGATGGTGTTGTTCACACAGTCCATATACTGTAATATTAAGTACGCTTAACATATGTGACTGTGGCTGTGTACAGATTGGTTGTGGGTATGCACTTTCACACAGGTTTCTGTTACTCCATGCTGTTACATGCCTGTAGAGACTCCTATATTTGCAGGTACATGTGTATTCTCCCATAAGAAATGTAGGCCAGTGTTATGGCAGTCAGCCTGTAGTTTGCACAGTGATTTGTGACATGCCTAGCAGCTTGGTGTATTTACCCAGTTTGATGTTATGTCCAGATATTTGTCAGATGTACTGTTGTCAGGCCACCATAACTGTTGTGTATTTCTGATGAAGCAGTGGGATGTTGGACTGATGTATGTCACTAACTAGTGGGTAGTATGTGGGCTTGTGACCTCTGCTCTTCTGGTTATTATGTGTCAGGACAGACAGGAGTGTGTGAATGCATAAACTGTGTGAGCTTATCTATTCCAGTAGTGGATTAATATCCCCATTTACATAGCTGTAAACATCCACTTTGTCAGGCTTTGTCCACACGTCTTGCACAAAGGGGTTCTGTGTGTACCTCTGGACTGACCAGAGTGTGTCAGACTGTCCACATTTATTGGTCATATTTCTGCTGTATTCCACAGGATCGTTACTGTGATTTGCCTGGTACTGTACTATGATGATCTTATGATGACTGTCAGTAACTGATGGCGTACATGTCAATATTGAATGTGACATCCCACACATTTCTTTTAAAACAACCCCTGTTACAGTAGCAACAGTTTACATTTATACCTGCAATAGTTACATGACATCCCCTTGCACTAAGAGGTTGTGAGTATTGATGGTGAGGTATGACTCCACTACATGTTATGGACATATGTTATGCATATATGTATATATATATATATATATATATATATATATATATATATATATATATATATATATATATATATATATATATACACACATATATATATATATATATATATATATATATATATATATATATATATTATATATATACACATATATATATATATATATATATATATATATATATATATATATATATATATATATATATATATATATATATATATATATATATATATATATATATATATATATATATATATATATATACAGATAGATCTATATATGACCATATATATAATGCAATATACATATGTATATAATACATATATATAAATATGTATGTGTACCTACATGTATACATATATCTACATATGTATGTATATATATATATATATATATATATATATATATATATATATATATATATATATATCCATATCCTTGTTATGTGTAAACCTGACTGTCACATATACTTTCCTAGCTGTATCACACCGTATTTATTTGATATGTGTATATTTAGATATAACAATATACTTGATTCAACACTAATATCACTAACAAGTACTACACAATTGTAGAAGTCAAAGCAGCTGTTCAATACTATTCAGTATGTGTACTGACATATATAATGGAAAAAACAACAACCATCTTCACAGCTGTGCTGGCTTAGTGGTTAACTTCTGTGACTATAATATACAGGGACCTGGGTTCAAGACCTGCAAGGGCTGTTTATTTTTTTGCTGGGCAGAACAAGGGCTGTTGGATACAGAGTGGTTAAGGCAGTTTTGAGCAGCTTTATGTGGGTTTGCGCAGTTTTGCATGACTGTAAGCGCTGCTAATGTACAGTTAAACGTATAGGTGCTTACACCATTTCAGCTTCGCTTACCAGTGCGCAAATCTGATTAGCACTTACATTAAAGCAATGGTTACACCTGCTAAGGATAGCTTAGCCCTGGTAACCAGTGATCACATTCCAGTTTGATAAAATAGCAGGGTAATGACATCTTTAATAAGTGTATTTAATTCCATGTACATAACATGCATCTATGTGCTGTCATTACAGAAGCAAGGGGTGTGAGTCTACTGTCTGGGACACCTGAGTATATATGGCTTGTACAACACTCTTTTCCATTTGAATGTGTTACATACATGGGTAGTATCCCAGTTTATTTGCAGTCACACTGGCCTGTAGTGTATCATTACATTACTAATGTTGACAGTGCTTTCCCAAGTAAGAATAGATTGCAGATTGTAATGCTGGAATACTGGAACCAAACACCCCTGCATGCAAAGATGGACTCTGAGTCCTCACTGTCATGTTCTTGGTGTATGGGTTGTGTGTCATTAAGTATTTCCTACTGGATATTGATCTGACATGTGGATAATAACTGTAGACTACTGTGTGCATAGGACATGTCATCGAGGGCTGCTGTCATGTAGTAATGGCTCACCTATCAGTGTCAGATGTCTGTCTGTCAACACTTTCATCCTAATGCATAACCAGTTGGCTAGCTGATCTCTGTCTGTCCTCTGTACAGATGTGCAGATGTCAGGTATCCATCTTGGCTTCTTACAGGCAATCCATGTTTGAGTGACACTGACATGTCTGTCCAGCTGTGTTATGAATGCCACAGCAAGGAATCCTCACCCTGTATGCACCACATGCCATAGATACCTCAACTACACTACCACAGTCAACAGAACATGTTTGGGTACAGGTCTCCAAGACAGACACTGACCATGTTATGTAATGCATATTGCATACATGTCAATTGGAGCACCTAACTGGCCCTCTGCAAGAGGCAACCAGATGATTGGATGTTACATCTTACTCTCACTCTGAGGATCACTCCTGTGGCATCAGCTGATAGATGGCCTGCTGGCAAATGGCAGGTGGCATGATACCACTGTACCTGCATCCCCCTACTCTTCCCATCTTTCCATGGACAATATCCTGGTACACACATATGAACACCTGCACCTATGGATCCTAGTACTGACAAATGTGTCAGTGTGCATTACTGTGAATGACAGTGTCTATGTGTTTGTAAACCTGTAGTTGAAAATAGCCTGAGGTCCTTAACACCCACTGCAACCCCCATTGCCATAGTTAGATATGGCTGCTGCTGTAATGGCCATTACATGTACTTTGTTACACTCTTCACCTTATGGGCTACCTGGAGCTTGCAGTACCAGCACAACACTGTTGTACAAATGGGTAGATAGGCATGGGTTACCCTCTAAGTCCTGGCAAGTGTATGCGTGCAAGTGTGTACATTTGTAGGACACAGCACTCTGAGTCCACATTCTCCTAATACAATGCACCTCTCCACACACTATAAGGGATAGTGATGTTGCTGACTGTAGGAGAGCCATGACAAAGCATCACCCTACTATCCCTGTGGCATGTGCAATAGCTGCATATCCCTGTAGTAGCACTCTTGAGATAGACAAAGGGTTGTGTTGCAGTCCTGGTCAATGTGTGATGGTGGGTATGTCAGAGTATTATCATGGGTTTCAGTGAGTACAATATCCAATGTGGGGTGTGGGTGCTGGGTATACTGTCTTTACACTATGGTACCAACAGTACATGTCCCAAGGTCCAGTGTATGGGGACCACTGTCACCATCAACCGTACAGGTAACTGATTACACTATCCAGCCCAATGATGCATGTGCTGTGTGCAACTTATCTATAACAGAATGGACACACACTGACAAACTAGTTAGCACTGATAAACCCAGGTCTCTCAGATGTGTGTATGACTGTTATGTGTTTGTCAATGTTTATATGACAGTATGTCACACTATGTATTGTTCATAAACAACCAGCATATCCCCCATTACCATACTGTACAGTGCCTGATGATGTTCTTCACTTAACATGTAACCTGGGACACACCTCATCCTAAAAGCTGTGTGGTGTGTGCAGTTAAGGCCACACACATTAGTAGCAATAAGTACCTAGGTAGAGGTTCTAGTCCCAGTGTTGCCAAGTAAGTGTTTGTGTGTATGTGAAGGGATCTATTTCAGTTTGCAAAAAATACATGTCCATGTATACATTATGGAGACCACAGTCATTCAGTGTTAATAACAGCTATAATGCATCATGGCTGGACAGCTACACATCCTGACATGTAAGCATTAAACTTTAGTGCTGAAAACATGTTACACAGCATTACATTGGTACACCGTAGTACAGTCACCCTGTGCATCAGAACCATATTAGCCTGTCCCTGCATCGATGTTATGGATGGCAGGGATGTGGCACAGGTATCATCATATGCACAGGCTGTGTTGTGGGTTTGCCAGAGACCTAGGCTGAGCCATCTGTTTGACATGATGTGTGTGTGTGTTAGGGGGTTTCATTATTAATTGGGCTGTGCAGATGTGGTGTGTGTAGGTATGGGGTTGCCCTAGCTGTGTTGGTGATATGTGTGTATGCATGCATACACACAGTTCTGACATGTGGCTGACCTATACAGGGATTTGTTGGACACCTGCAGACCATACCTGGCAGGGTGTGCAGTTCACCATCTCCAGCCATGGACATGAGAACTGTGCCTGTCAGGGGTTCCACGGGCACTACCAGGTACAAGCCACAATATGGTCTTCTCCCCTGATGATGACATATGTCTGCTGGATCCGGGTCCCTCTTGGGACTGGCCAGGGCAACGTGTACATGGCCTGCTATGGTGTTGTATGGACAGTGCCCTCCTGCAGTGCTGGGGCTGGTACTGTCACTACGAGAGCAGCTCTGACTTGTTGTACATCCACGTCAACCTCTACCTGTTAGTGTTGCTGACCTACATCCATGTGGGCATTGTACTACTCCCAAGCACAGGCATTCCACGGTCGAGGATTCCCACCATCTCACCCAACCGTCTATCCAGGACCTCTGCTAAATAACAGTGGGCACCTGCAAGATCACAGATGTTTTCAACAGCAGAATGAGTAGCCTTCTGCAGCCTCAGACCCTGTCTGGTATACCATTCCATACATGCCTGCGCCTCCATAATGGCCTGAAACATGCGTCTGGTGACATCAGCTGCGGCACTTCTGCCAGGGGCATGATGACCAGCAGCCCTCCTACGAGCATCTCTGTACATCTGCCTGTGTGTACCTCACTGAGCATCCGGCTATGGCTGCTGTGTCCAGACATAGCAGCCATAGCCAGATGCTCGGCGAGGTACCACACAGACAGATATACAGGGGTGCATCTGCCTGTGTGGTACCTCACTGAGCATCCAGCTATGGCTGCTGTGTCCAGACAAATGTGCCATAGTCATCACACTGTCCTGTCCCATGCCACCACCAGCCAACTGTCCCTCATCTATGGCCACTGGTGATGAGGTATGTATAGGCAATGTGACTGTGTGCAGGGATGGGGTGGATAATAGTGGGATGTCAAATTATGGCACAGCTTCAGCCATTGACAACCCTGCCTGTGCCTCAACACACCTATCATCATTGTCAGAGTCTGTATGGGAACTAACATCAGTTTGCCTGCAGGAGGGATCCTGACCCACCTTGCCACCTGTGAGGTAAAACAAGAAATGCACTTTAAGACTTATATGTCATTTACACACACACACACACACACACACACACACACACACACACACACACACACACACACACACACACACACTTACAGGTGAGGTTGCACAAAGATGTTACACACAGACCTCTCATTACCCTTCTGTCAACATGCATGACATATGGCACTCAACAGCATGTGCTGCAGCTATAGTCAATCCCTGTTACCAACATTATACATCTCTGTGATGTATGGGTTGTGTTAGTAGGTGATGCCCCTTCCCCTGGAGCACACTGCACCCATGTACACAGTATTGCTGTGCACCTGTTCAGCACCCTGCCATGTACTGTGCACCATACCTCACAGGTGTACACGCCATTGCTGAATGTGTATATGTGTGTCAGTTATGTTTGCTCTGCTGCTCACAACCCCTATGGGTTTGTCCAATACATACCTGGGATGATATGCGGACAGATGTCAATAGTGCATGCCTGAGGTCTGATTTGCAGATCTCATCATCAGTGTTGCATGTATGACCAATAAAATACAATTACACTGACAACCTTCAAACCTTACTGTGGCTATGAGGAGTGTGCACACCCTTATTGACATGGCACCCTCTTCCCTGATATGCCATGGGGCCACAATATTGCATATTGTGAAGAGGAGAAGGTTAACACTTGCACCACAACTCCAGCCACACACAAACCTACTAAAAAAGCACTGGCAAAAAATACACATAAATACATAAAATCATACTCGGAGGCGCTAAATCAAATTTATTTATTTATTTATTTATTTATTTATTTATTTTTATTTATTTTACATTTGTTAACCAGGAGTGTCCGACTGGATACATGTCCATTTTCAGCGGAGGCCTGGGGAGAAAAGCTCCACATGTACAAAAGATGACAATCAATATTCATGGTTACATTGAAAAAAAGTAAACATTTTAAAAGGTGATTATATGTATACATGGTAACATTGAAGTTTTAAGATCTTTATAGGTTTATAGTATGAATTATGTACAGAAATTATTGGACAGGTTGTGAGAGTATAGAATGACATGATACTTAGATAGATTTCATGAATGACAACCAGGAGAAAAAAGGTGGTTAGTTAAGAAGGAGAGTTATTGGAAATTAGATGTAGTAGGTTAAAAAGCATGTGCTTGGAATGTCTAGGAAAACAGGTTGATATAGAAGAGTTAAAAAAAGGTATGAGCATGGTTAGGATAGGGAGTTAGAAACAAAGCATAAAAAAAGGATAGGATAGGAAGTTAGGTTAGATTTAGTTAGTATTGTTCTAAAGGTTGTTGAGTATTATAAATAGTCGGGTGAGTTTGGTTTAGAAAGTTGATTCAAATAGGATAAGGAAGTTGTTTATATTGCACAGTTTACCTAATAGGGTTGTATGTATATTGGGTTAATCTGGGTTTAGACATGGATATAGCCAATGCTTGTTTAGGTGATTCTTTGGGGATATTTTGAATTGGGGTAAGGAGGCTATAGTGTTAAGATCTGGAGGGAGCATGTTCCATTTTTTGCCAGCTGAGTTGGAGAATAATGATTCTCCGGCTGAGTTGTTGGCTTTGGCAGATTGCACATACATTTTGTTGGATGAGCGGTGGGATGCTAGGTTGCTGTAGGGGGTGATAATGTTTGTCAGAATGGGTGTACTGTTAGGTTGGTAGAGGATTTTATGAATAGCTATGAGTTGGTTGTACTGTAGTTGATTGGGTAGTTCTAGCCAGTCTAGTGTTTTAAGATTTAGACAGTGATGGGTTCTGTAGGCTGTGGCTGTGGCAAATCTAGCTATATTGTTATAGCAGTTATCTAATTTGTTTAGGTTTGATTTCTGTAGGTTTACAAAGATGGGTGTGGCATAGAGAAGGGTTGATAGGAGATGGGTACGAGCTATGGCTGTTCTGGCAGGTGGGGTTAGGAATGGTTTAATCCTATACAAGGAGCCTAGTTTTTTGTTAACTGTTTTAATGGTTTTGTCTATATGAGTGTCAAATGTTAGGTTATTGTCTATTATTACACCAAGAAGTTATGTGGATGGGTCTGGGGACATAATGCTGCCATTGTTAGATGAGATTGTAATATTTGGTGATGTGTGTTTACGGGTGGGGGAGAAAAGTAATAGTTTGTTTTTGTTAGGATTCAATAGGAGACAGCGATTGTTGAGCCAGTCCTCTACTTTGTTGAAGGTGATTTGGGATAGGGCTTGTAGTTCTGAGGGGGTGGTGGCAGAAGAGATAAGGGTACAGTCATCTGCATACTGAATGCAGATTGCTTCTGGGATGACTTTGGGTAGGTCATTGATGAATATGGAGAAAAGGAGGGGGCCTAATATGGATCCTTGGGGGACACCAAGGGTGACTGGAAGAAGGGGGGATAGATTGTCTTTCCATAAAACTGCTTGTTGTCTGCCTTGCAGTTAAGAGTTGAACCAGTTGATTACTAGGTTGTTTAGACTGAGTGATTTTAGTGTGTCTAGGAGTAGATGGTGATTCACCATATCGAATGCTTTGGATACATCGAGAAAGAGGGCAGAGGAGAGGATGTTGCAATTACGTTTTTGATTTATTGTGTGGGAGAAGGAGAGAAGTGCTGTTGTGGTACTATGGGCAGGTCTAAATACATGCTTGGATGGGGCTAGGAGATTGTTCTGGATAAGGTGAGTCAGAATTTGCTTATGTATACATTTTTCCATTATTTTGGCTATGGGAGATAGGATGCCTATAGTTCTATAGTTAGAGAGTTCAGTGGAATTGCTCCCTTTATGAAGTGGAATAATGTGGGAGATTTTCCAGATGGAGGGGACATAGGATTTGCGGATAGTATGATTGATTAAGATGGAGATAGGGTAAGCTATTTCATTAGCGGCCTTTTGTAGAAATTCTGCAGGGAGTAAGTCTGCTGGAAGGGTGGTAGGTTTGAATTTCTTAAGTAGGGATTTAATATAGTCTGTGGGGATAGGATCATATTTGAAGGGAAGTAAATTATCAGCAGTGGGTGAGGTGGTGTTTGAGGAGTTGGGATGTAGGTTATTAGCTAGGGACTGAACTGTTTCTGTAAAGAAAGTATTGAAGGCCTCTGCTACACTTTTAGGGGGTAGATGTAAGGTAGTTGAAGGGGTGGGGGTTATGGATTTGCCTGGATGGAGCAGTTTATTAAGGCCTGACCAGAATTTTTGTGGCTGATTCTCGTGCTTTTTCTGTAAGTTGAAATAGTAGGTTTGTTTGTCTAGCATGGTGGATTTTTTTGCCTCATTTCTCAATTGTTTGTATCTAATGCAGTCCTGACAGGATTTGGTGCATCTCCAGGAGGTCCATGCTGTGTTCCTTGCAGTTAGTTTTTGTTTAGTACCTTTGGTTAACCATGGAGCTATTTTGCTTTTGGTTCTGATATTTCTTTTGGGAGCATGCCTGTCTAAGATGGCTAGGAATGTAACACTGAAATGTGAGACTACTTCGTCAAGGGGAATTAGCTTTAGTTTGGACCAATTGCATGACTTAAGTTCGGTCTGGAAATTAGTGAGGTTAAAGTTTTTTTGTGTTTCGAATGGTTTTAAGGGTATTTTGCAGAGGCATGTCATTCCTTTTTCTGATTATATAGGTTAGGAAGTGGTCACTCATGCAAAAGCATCAGAGATCTCCAAAGCAGACACCCAAACAACCTGCACTTCCCGTGACAAACCAGACAACACATAAAACACAAAATCAGTGTGCCACACAATCACAGCCCTTAAGGTGAAATAACATACCTAACACACTAGTAATAGGTGACTCTATAGTCAGGCACACTGACGTCCCACTCACTAGGCTGGACAAGCAGAAAGTTACTGTTAGCTGCCTGTCAGGAGCCAGAATTCGCCACATAACACAAGCACTCAGGTCACTCCAGAACAAGTACAAATATGACTCTGTCATTGTTCATGTTGGTGTGAATGACCTGAGACATACCTCCCTAGACTACATGAAAAGAGACATGGAAGAGCTCTCTGATCATGTAGCTCAGGCTGATATGACCTTGACCCTGGGTAGCATCCTGCCCTCACCAAGAATGATACCTCAGTATAAAGAAAAAATGATCAATTTCAACAAATGGCTAAGCTTCTGGTTTCATTCAAAGGGGATCCAGTGTCTGTCAGCCTGGGATGACATGCTCGACAAGCCACGTTGCTTCACAAGAGACGGCTTGCACCTGTCACTCCTAGGCTTTCAAATACTGGCCAAGGCTCTTGCTGCCCCCATAGTGCCTTTTTTAGGCAAGTCTCAAAAGTCAAATCCACCTCTGTAAACAGCTCGATTAACAAAAAACTGAGGGTTATGCTACTCAACGCCAGGAGTTTAAAATCTCAGAATACACGCACTCGAAGCACTCCTCAGTATGGAGAACGTCGACATCTGTGCATAACTGAAACCTGGTTCAAGGCTCCAGAGAGCCTCCCAGCACTACCGGGCCACAACTCATATCACAGGGTTTGGTCACAGAACATGGACCGAAACACAAAAGGAGGGGGTGTATCCATATTCATCAAGAATACCTACACCTCCAGGTTAGTGGCACAGCATGATACCTCTGAGATCATCCATGTGCAACTAACATCGGGCAAACCTGCAATGCAAACTGTGGCCTGCTACAGATCACCCTCCATGACCCAGGACCACCACTCCACCTTTCTGGAGACATTGGAAAACATGAAGGTCCTACCAAACATCCTGATATTGGGCAATTTCAATTACCCTACCATTCACTGGGAAAACTACTCAAGTACAAATTCCCAGGTCCAGCGCTTCCTGGAATTCATCAACTCAAATGCCCTGGATCAGCTGGTAAACTCCCCTACCAGAGGTGAAAACATATTGGACCTGGTCATCACCAACATGGGCAACAGGTGTTCCACACCGGAGGTCAACCCATCACCGGTTAGATCAGACCATAAACTAATCACTCTGGATGTCCACACCCCACCACCACCCCCAACTAAGGAAACCACAGTCAAAAAAACTTTTCTAAAGCAAACTTCACCTTACTTAAGACAGAGGTGGTAAGTTTCACAGCCCCCACGATAAAGGATAACACTGTCCAAGATGCAGAAACCTTTACAAATGCACTCTATGAGCACCTACAAGGATGCATGGATCATGCCATCCCTAGCAAAACCAAGACTCACTCCTCTAAGAGAAGGAAACCAGTTTGGGTGACCCCTGCAATAAATAGGCTATACAATAGAAGGGGGAAACTAGTTCAGAAAAAAAGCAAATCCCAAGAAGGAAAGACATCCCTGATCAGTATCAGTAAGAAACTGAGGTCCCTCGTGAAATCATCCAAGGCTAACTTTGAAAGTAAAATAGCCAAGGATTCAAAAGATAACCACAAAGCCTTCTTTAGCTATGTTAAGAATCTAAGTGGCAACTCACAAATATGCACTGAACTAGTGCAAAATAGCACAAAATATACTGAACCTACTGATATTGCCAACATCCTAGCAGATAGATTCAGTGCAAACTTCACCCCCTCTCACCTCCAAAAGGGCCCACAGCAATACCGGAAAAGTGTAGTGTCCCAAAAATCACAGACACATAGGTGAAAACAGCCCTTTCATAAGCCAAAAACACAGTGCCAATGGGACCAGATGGTGTCCCAGGCTGTGTCTTGCATGAACTACAGAATGAACTAACCCCTCCCCACCTAAACACGCTGTTCAACCTCAGCCTCTCCACAGGCTACGTGCCCATAGAATGGTGCACAGCAATGGTTATTCCTCTCTACAAAGGAGGGGCCACAACTGACCCTGGTAACTATCTCCCCATCAGCCTGACTAGCCTGGTCTGCAAGGCTATGGAGTACATCACATTGGAACTCATTAACAAAGACATTGGGAACCTCCAAACACTTGACCTGACCCAGTTCAGCTTTGTTAAGGGCGGATCATGCCGACTAAACCTGATTGACTTCCTCGAGACAGTCACCAAGGCCATAGATGAAGGAAAGGTGGTTCACACAGCCTACCTTGACCTCGCCAAGGCTTTCGACACCATTCCCCACTCGGGTATTACAGAAAAACTCACCAGCCTGAACATAAACCCCTGCATCACGAGATGGGTTGTCAACTGGCTTACAAGACAGAACTCACACGGTAAGAATAGTGGGCTCCAGGTCCGACTCTTTACCAGTCACAAGTGGTGTCCTGCAAGGCCTGGTCCTGGGACCTCTACTGTCTGACATATACTTTTCAGAAGTACAGGCAAACACAGGAGGATTATGGCTAACCAAGTTCACCGATGACTGCTAACTGGGAGCCATAATTGACTCTCCAGCTGACACGGACATCCTCCAAAAGGGCCTTAATGAGACGGACACCTGGTGTCAAAGTCATGGCCTCAAGCTAAATGCCAAAAAATGCATAGTTATCCTGTTTGGGAAAAACAAAACACCCACAAATTATCACATAGGTGGCAGCCCCCTTAATACAGAAGAGGTAATAAGAGATATGGGGACCCATGTAGATAGTAATCTCTCCTTTGACAATCATATTGCCAAAATAGTTAGGAAATCCTTCTATGTAGCCCATCTAATTACTAAAGGGTCTGCATCTAGAAATAAAGAGGTTATAGTGCCCCTCTATTCATCACTCATTAGACCCATCATAAAGTACAATGCCCCATTTGGGATGTACCTCACAAGACACTTCCAACAGCTGGAAAAAACACAAAGGTACCTCACCAAGAGGATTACTGGTCTCAAACATAAGTCCTGTGCAGCCCAACTGAAAAAACTCCGGCTGTACTCAGTGGCATATTGCTTACACAGAGGTGATCTCTGCCTGAGTTACAAAGCCATGTCCAACTCAGAATTGATGGACATGCTCCACCTAAAGAAATCCAAGTCACTGCGAACCATGCGCTCTAGTGAGCTAAAGCTCACCACAACAATAAATATAACATGCTGGAGGGATAGATTTCTGTCACAGTGACTCCCCATGCATTGGAACAAAATTCCAAATTACATCAGGCAGAGCCCCTCACTAACACTCTTCAAGAGAAACCTTGACGAGTGGATGGGTAGCAGAAAATACACCCCTGGGATCATTTCATTGGCTCTGCTAGACAGAGGATCAGTTAATTAATCAATGCGGTAGCGAAAGCCAACACAGTCTGGCTAGGCTTATAAATGCCCTTGGGCAGATAGCCTAGTACCTACCTATGAACCTATGAACCTATATGTTAACATTGCATGAACCTTATTTGTGACGTATGACCTGTGCAATCAAATGCAGTATCAAACAAATGTGTTAGTTGTGCAGATGCTGATTAAGATGCATACAATCTGTGGGTGCATAAGTGTGCACACCCTTAACATGATGGTTTATTGCACCAACTGTTAAGTGTACTACATGAGTCACTATTCCTGGAAGGGGTATACTAGCATGGCCCATCTGTACTTGCTGGTATTTGGTCACTCTGTCCTAGAAATGTCCCCCAACTCTGCAAGATTGCAAGGTGCACAGCCCTTGGAGGTCACACAGTGCCTTCACTGTTGCTGTGGAGTCAGGCCATTTGTCCCACAATTATGTTCACCTCTGTGCACACATCTTGCAATGACAGGTTGTTAGTTATATTGCAGGACTCTTACATACCCTTCAGGTATGCCACCATGGTGACCACTGTGATGCAGTGCAGTTAACAGCAAGGTGCACAACCCTTGGAGGTCACACAGTGCCTTCACTATTGCTGTGGAGTCTGCCACAGTTCATGACCTTGACTGTGTGCAGATACAGCCATTCTTACCGAGCTTTGGATGACTGCTTAAGTTCACTGTTGTGTTTCAGGATGACACCCCTCCTCATCCTCAGCCTTTTTTCAGATGTTTGACAACTATAGGCTACACATGAGTGTCATTTTGCAGTGTCCCAAATTCAGAACACCACGTGTACCGGCTTAGTCCATGCGAATGAACGGCAAATGTACAGGTATACACTAGCACCAGCAAGGTACAGCTGGGAATGGTGGGCCTGAGGTAGAGTGAGGTGTTGGTTGTGCAGCACATGTATCTTAATTGATACTGTCTGTAGGTTTCGAACTTGGTCTTGGTACACCATTACACATTGCAACACATGCCTTTGGGGGACTTTTGATGTTATGCATATGCTACCTGTAGAGAGCCCTGGCTGATGTTTCCTGTGGAACAACTGTCCTGTATAATTACCCTAACCCACAGGCCACACTTATGCAGAGTCCAGGTGATTGTCGACACAGGTACTGCACAGCCAGTACTTGCTAGACATTCCTGCAACTCCCTCAGTGTTATGGTATGTTTCTAGGCAGTCTCCATAACCAGTTTGCAACATGTGCCATCATCTGTCTTGGATGGCCATCTGTTTATTTTCTACATTAATGTTGTCCCATACATCCTCGTCCCATACATGACTGTCTGCACTGTTTGCCATGGTATATGCAATGGTGAGGTAAGGCTACATGTCCCACTCCTGCATGCTACTTGTTGGGTATGGGATCCATTCCATGGCTTGTAAGATGTTTGTAAGCCACAGCTGCCTCTGTTGCAGGTGAGTGGGCAAATGTGATGGACATACGTCTTGGACAGCAGACCATTTCTTGGTGTGACATTGAGGACCTGTACTTGCTGGAAGGTGCATACTCATGAAGAGTGAATGCTGTCAGTACCTCAAAAGTTGCTTCCACAATATGTTATTTGGAGTGTGTGCACACATATGCTTTCATTGTTTGTTAAGGTATGTATTTCCCATATTTGCTGTCCTAACATAGTACACCATATTACACATTCATTGCTCATGATAGGACCACATTACAGGTTGTAAAGGTTGTGGAATGTGGGATTGTGATATGCCATTGTGTAGATCTCTAACAGACTTGTTCCTACTGTAGGCCATTTGTCCCACCATTATGTTTACCTCTAGGCACACACCTTGCAATGACAGGTTGCTAGTTATATTGCAGGACTCTTACATACCCTTTAGGTATGCCACCATGGTGGCCACTGTGATGCAGTGCAGTTAACAGCAACAATAAGTGAACATGTACAGCATGCATTATGGGTAGGTGTGTTAAATGTGTGCATGGCAAATACCATGGCCATAACATGGCCGGTGTATTGGCAAACCTGAACAAACAACACCATACTCACCAGCTACAGGCTGCTGCCCCAGAGGTATACCAGAGGGACCTACATAGTTGTGTGAGAGATATGATGTCAGTAGCCACACCTGTGGCATTGGTACAGGGTGGGAGCAGCATTTCAGTATATCAACAATACAAACTCATGATACTACAGATTATGCACATCTGTTCATTACTATACTGCAGCAACAGACTATATATATTTCATCTCACATATGCATGATTAAACTCTACAGATGCAGATGGATAAGCAACAGTGGTCTACTGATGTGCCCTGGGGCCTTACCTGCACACTCCTCACCCATTGTGTGGGTAGCACCCACCTCTGCAATGCTATCCACTGGGTCTTGTCTTTGCTAGTGAGCAGGTGCCCCGAGGCTGGCGAGGAGATCCTCAGCATGTGTCAAGGGGGGCTGGATGGCATGAACCCCCCTGTGGCAAGCTGGTCCCTCCTAACTGCAGCCGCATGCTCACGGGCATGGCGGATGAGGTCAGTGCACCGATGTCGGACCTGCTCATAACTGCGGTTATGCAGACCGACATTGTTTACCCTGTGGACAAGCTCATTCCACAGGGAGGTCCTCTCCTGCAGATCATGGGCTGTATGGCCAAACGGGATATGGTAGTGCTGCACCAAGTAGTTAATTATGACTTCATTTTCCTGGGGGGAATAAACTGGCAAACACTCTCTAGACATGGTGCCTGAAAGACATAAAGAGGAAAAAAGGTCTGAGGATCTCATACTGCAAGGATATAATAGTTGTTAATTGACATCTCTGCCCCCCCCCATATCTGCAACAATAATCTGAACACACAACTCAACAGGTATGTTTACAGCAAACCTAGTGTTGGTACATATATCGTATTGTATGACAAATTCTGCAATGTGCTTCTAGTCATGTTCCATGTTGAAACACTATAATTGTTGCCCTGTTGCTAACAATGTCACCTGCATGTCATTGTAAGGGCCACTATGGTTCCATATATGCATGTGTTCTGTTTGCTATGTGACTAATTCAAATCTGGTGTTTTGTGTTAATGGGGATATCTATGCATGCTGTTAGACGTAATCCTGGATTGCATGGACTATTACTACCCACATATGTTCTATAACTTTGACACAATAGCATGTTTGGGAAGCCTGTTCCCAGCAAAACCATCTCTCCCACCTCATCTGGCCATGTTACCAGGCCACAGCACATCTGGGAACCACTCCAGGACCTCATCATCTACTGGTCCTGCACTACC